>NC_056730.1:545969375-546248920 GCF_019279795.1 Protopterus annectens | reverse complement strand
TTTTCAAGTACGATCTCATATACAAGACACTACTCAATTCCTGAATATTACTGATGAAATCAGTAATAATGTGTAAAAATCTGTTAACCAGTTTACTGTGTAATTTAATCCTGACTTGCGCTCAGGGTTAACTGTAACCTGGGGAACTTGTTTAACTTGCTTACTTATGTAATCTCTGTAAATAGTCTGTTTGTAATATGTAATGCTGTATCTGCTTACCCTTGGAGCTTTTCTCCCCGGGCCTCCGCTGAAAATGGACATGCATCCAGTCAGACTATCCCGGTCAACAAATGTAAAATAAATAAAATAAATAAATAAATAAATGCAGATTGAGTACGGGTGGCTGTTATGCACATTGGATGTTTCTGCATTATACAGCAGTATCCCTCTTTGGGCTGGACTTCTAGCTCTGGATTATTGGCTTACATGGACCTCTTTGTATAGTCCTGGGTTTAATACCTTCTTATGCCTTATGGAACATGTGCTTACAAAGAGTGTTTTTTTATTTTGACAATTCATGTTATTTGCAATTGAAAGGAACTCGATGGGAGCATCTTTTGCTCTCATCCATGCAGATTTATTCATGGGGTACATCGAGGATCATTTGATAGATGATGCCAATCATAACATTTTTGATGGAGTTTTTTTGTATTGATTAAATATATTTTTCAACGAGAGCTTATTTGTGTGCTGACCTAGTTGTGTTATCATATTGAACTCTCTTTGGGCCTGGCACCTTTCCGTACTTGCGTGAGGGTTGGAACGTTTGTTGTGTACTACATGTGACAACAATCTCCCGTATTCTCCATATGTCTAGACTATAGGGTAGGGTTGCAAGATGGAAGTCTTTTCTTACACAGAAAAACATCAAGCCCCAGCAAAAATTTACAAAACAATAGACCTCAAGTCTCCCAAAAGCATGTGGGAAAATGTGTTATGGTCTGATGAGACCAAAGTTGAACTTTTTGGCTGCAATTCCGAAAGATACGTTTGGCACAGAAACAACACTTTGCATCACCAAACAAACACTTTCCCCAGGTGAAGCATGGTGGTGGCAGTGTCATGCTTTGGGGTTGCTTCTCTTCAGCTGAAACTGGGGCTGTAGTCAAGGTGGAGGGAATTATGAACAGTTCCTATTACCAGTCACTTTTGGTCCAAAACCTTCAGTCATCTGCTAGAAAGCTGAAGATGAAGAGGGATTTCACCTTTCAACATGAAAATAACCCCAGGTATACATCCAGTCAACAAAACAATGGCTTCACCAGAAGAAAATTAAAGTTTTGGAATGGCCCAGTCAGAGTCCAGACCTAAATCCAATAGAAAATCTGTGGGGTGAACTGAAGAGGGCTGTACACAAGAGAGATCCTCACAGTCTGACAGATTTGGAGCACTTTTGCAAGGAAGAGTGGGAAAATATTGCTAAGTCAAGATGTGCCATGCTGATAGACTCCTACCCAAGAAGACTGAATGCTGTAATTAAATCAAAAGGTGCTTCAACAAAGTATTCGTTTAAGGGTGTGCATACTTGCGCAGCCAGTGTATTGTAAGTTTTTTATTTTTTATATTTTTTCTCCTAACAGATTTATTTGTTTTTCAATTGAACTGTACAGGCTGTAGGTCAAATTAAAGGTGGGAAAAGTTTTGAAATGATTTATTGTGGTCTCATTTTTTTTTATCACAAAAACTTGGCATTTTAACAGGGGTGTGTAAACTTTGTATATCCACTGAGTGTGTGTGTGTGTGTGTGTGTGTGTGTGTGTGTGTGTATATATATATATATATATATATATATATATATATATATATATATATTTAATAGATTTCTGAGTGTGTTTTACTTTAAAATTCTTTATAGATTTATTGTTTGAGATGAATAGACTTATGTATATATATATATATATATATATATATATATATATATATATAATTCTCAAGTGTTTGGTAGGTTTTTATTTAGGATTTATTTTTTTGTACTACATTTTCTTAAATAATATGTACTATTTTTTATTTATTTAACATTTGTTTACTGGGAAAGTCTGACTTGGAACAAAGCCAATTTTCAGTGGAGGCCCGTGGAGAAACGCTCTGGATGCATGTTTTTTGTAACATGGGAGGAAACTGGAGTACCTGGAGAAAACCCACACAAATGCAGGGACGACATGCAGACTCCACATAGAAGGGTCTATGTCAAATAAACGAACGCTTGAAATGTCGATCATCATATGGTCGAGACCATATGATCGACATTTCAAGTGTTCGAAAGTTGACTTTAATGGCGCCGTACAATGCAGAATGGGAGAATTTCCTTTTTTCTGCACTGAAGTGCGGTCTCGGAGTTAGTATATTTAAATAGGGGGGCTGCAGGGGGGGCTTGCCCCCCTGCTTGCACTGTTAAGGTATGTTTTTCCTTTTTTTTTTTTTTTTTTTTATTATATATTCGAACTTTCAAATATCAACCATATGGTCTCGAACATATGGTATTCGACATTTTGACAGTTCGAATATATAACATAGACCCGCATAGAAGGAACTCCAGCCGAGAATCGAACCGGAGAACCTCTTGCTGTCAGGTGGTAATGCTACTGCTGCACCACTGCGCCAGTTTAGTGTTATATATTATTTAACGTTTAATTTTTAGTTGCTTTTTCCACTTGACACACAAACCAGAGGACGTTCTAATAGACAAACGTGATCTATGTTAAAATGTTTCTGAATGTTGGTAGAAAAGATTTCAAAGGAATTTTGGAGATTTGTGTTAACTTTTTCTTTTCTGATACTACAATGAAATGCATTCAGGAACTTTTAGCAATTATTAATGTATAACTTTTAGTTTAGTTTAGTTTAACATATCCTGGAATCACATATCTTGAAGGAGGGCAGCACTGTGTCAAATATCACACTGGTGTATGGAGGAAGGTGTATGGGGGAAGGGGTATTTAACTAGTAAACATGCTAATTGTCCTTTACAGCAGAGCTACCCTAGTAAACCACTCCCATGCTTTTAATCAGGTTTAAACAGGTATATAAATGGAGTGGTGAATTTCTACAGTTTATTCTTTTATTTTCAACTACTATTTGGATCGCTTGTTTGTGTGTTTTTAACAAAGAAGATTTAACTTGAACTAGGTTGTGCTTCCCTGCTTTTATTAGTGGATTTATAATTTGCAAAGTTTTTAAAGAAAGTATTTCTACCATCTGTTTTTAAGTGGGATATTTACAGTATGCTTTTTGTTATGTGCATGAACTCTAAGGAACTCTAGGGAATCTTAGATCTTCCACCCACAGAAGTTTCCTCATTAAGAATTGAAAGAGAAGTGATTGGGATATAAAATAGGGCAATATCACCAGCTTTTGTTATGAGTTCTGTCTGCATGGATGACATTAGAGCTTAGGGATAGAAATTCAGAATCTATTATGTTAGGTTTAAGTCAAGTTTCTGTGACTGCTAGGACATCTGGGGCATGCTGTATGATCCAAGCATGAAAGTTTGTTTTATTGCAAACACTATGAGAATTAATTGCGGTAAAGTGAAGTTTTTTGGAAGAGGAGAAGGTGGTTAATGTAGAAGGACCAGTGTTAGGATGAATATCTCCAGAAAGAGGGATAAGGGTGAAAAATGTGGAAGATAGTTTGAAATAGATGGGGAAGTTGTTTAGGTAGAAATTAACTTTGAGGGTAAGAGTTTTTGTATGGTTATTCAGTAATTTAATTGCTGGGCTGTTAACAGTAGGAGGAGTGTAGTGTGAGAGGAGTGCATTGTACATACAAGACAATGAGAATGAATAGATGGAAAGTAAAATTGTTGGAGATGTGTTGAGAGAAGTGCAAACTGGAGGGAGTTAATGAGAAGGTTGAGTTATGGAAGTATGAATAGGGAATGATTGAGGTGATAGGTGGGAGAATGAAGAGTGGATAGGACAAGGTAGGTATAAAAGTAGAGTAGTTTGGAGTGGGTGAGTATTGAGGTAGGGTAGGGGAACGGAGTGAGCCCTAGTGTAGCAAGGATGAACTGAGTGGGTTGAACCAACTCTGCAAGGTAAGAATGAGAGACAGGAAATAAAGACATAAAGCTTAAAAAAGCTATCAGTGAAATTGTTATGTTTTGTTCTATATTATAGAAAAACAGAATGTATAAAGAGTGGTGTGGCTAAGTCAAGTAGCATTCATTGATTACTGGTAAAGGAAGCATAGTTTTAAAGCATGTATTATATGCAGGAGCAGTACTGAAGCAGAAAAAAGTTTTTTATGTTCAGGTGGATATAATATTTGGAGATAACTTTGTGAAGTTGAATGGGTATTTGATTAATGAAGGAGATATATAGGGAGGGAAAAGGTCAATAGTCTATAGCTGACATCTAGTCTGCAAACCTCTTAAGAAAATATTAAATTGTAGTGTACTGATAAAGTATAGTTTTATATCAAATTAAGTATAGAACTCAGTAGTAGATCATTAACTTCCTTGATGGAAAGACTTACACTTATGGTTAGCCTATACTGTCTTAGTAACCTTATTTAGGGCAAGTCTGCAGGAAAAATTAATTTGCTTGGATGTGAAGTGCTCACTGTGATTTTGTTTCTGCTATTTAAATGAAACTGGCAGGTAAGATACCAGGCAAGATATGCCCATGACATTATAGAACTAAGTAAACTGAGTGCTAAGAAAGAGTATTTCATTGGGAGTCTGGAGAGAGGAACAGCATACAGATGTTTTCTTTTTCACCGGATATTAATGCCAAGAACATATCAACTTACACTGCTACTTACAAAACTTCAGTTGATTAGAAATGGGATTCTGTGTGCAATACCAAGGGCATCTGGCACATGCTTGTTTTAAACTGGAAAAGGGGTGGCTGATGAACCTTGCTCAGTAACTGGAAGAGAAGTGATTATTTAATTTTTTGTTTGCTTACACCTTCCACCATGTAGCCTTCATAATAGTAAGCCAGAGCAGATTTATTGTTTTCCTTTCAGGTGACCCATTAAGTCCTGAAAGTAAATGCATTAAAGAATGAATTTATAAAAGTTCACACACACATTAGGCTGCATTGTATAACAATACTAAAGAGGAAGTACCCAAAAGAATTTTCAAGTGTCTTCCCTATTCAGACTCCATATTAATGAACTATTATATGGTTTGCATCCTTCTTTATACTTTTTTTTTCCTGAATTTGTCTGCCTACTTTTGGAAGAACCTAAACCACAAGGAGGCAGGACTGAGCCTTGGTGAATTTATAGATCTGAAGTAGGATATTCATTTGTCTGCAACCTGTGGGTTATGGATCCGATATCGGATCCGAACCGGCATAGTTTTCCAGCTATGGATCCAAGCTCTCAGCTCCTCCCCTCACCCATAATGCCCTGCTCTACCCTCATGACCTCAGATCTTGTTTGCCGCGCTGGTAACTAGATGTGGATACATAGCTCTCAGCTAAGTAGACTATTTTCTTGTTCAAAAATAGAGAATTTTTTCTTTATTTAACAATTTTTGTGTGAAAGTTGTAGGTTTCCTGTTATTATTGACTGTTTTTAGTTTAATTTAATTTTCAGTAGTAATTTTTATTCCCTCCCCTCGCTGGTACGTAGAGTGTGTGTGAGGCCTGTGTGCTTCTTTTATTGTTTAAGTTACTTTCTGTAACTTTTAGGTTAAATTCAGAGACTATGGCTGAACAGCCTAAGTCCATATTTTCTAAATGCTCCGAGTGTGGCCATAAGCTCTCACCGCTGATGGCCACACTCGGTGTAAGTGTCTTGGGGTTGAACACCTCACATCTGGTTGTTCCATTTGTGCAGGGTTCAACCCCAGGGCACTGAGGGAGCGGAGGTCCAAGCTGGTCTTGGCGGGTCTTTACCGCCGGACTGCCCGACCTCCGCCTCCTTCGGGACTCCCATGCTGCAGTTGTTCCCCTGTGGCACCCCTCCTGCTCCTGGGACTCAAACTCCCGCTTCAGGACAGGAGAGGGATGCATCTAAAAGGACGGAGGGAGAAGCACCACAAGTGGCGGGCCGAGACCTCTGTTTCGGCCCCGCCAGCCAAGCGGCTTCTCCCGGCTCCTGTCGTGCGGTCTCCTCCTTCTCGGCTCCGGTCCCCTGTGTGCTTCTCACCGGGTCCTGAGGAGGAGGAGACCCGATCTCCGTCGAGGCTATCGAGGAGGCATTCCAGGCCTACCTCGGTAGCCTCGTCGAGATCTACCCACAGCCTTTCGGATGCTGATCTGGACCGGATGATGAGAAGGTTCATCCAGGCCCAGATGCAGATGGGAGTGCTCTTGCCTCCCCTCGGGGAGCTCAACACCCTTTTAAGCCTATTGCTCCTTCTCCGACCCGCTACCGGGTTCGAGCAACTGGAGCCGAGCAGCTTCGGAGCCGGGGAGGTCGGAGCCGATAGTACTTGGTACCGGATCCGACCATGCCCTCGAGTGCCGGATCCGATCTCGGAGCCTGGATCCGAGCCGGATCCGGGGATCAGTGCTCCTTCGGCGCCGCCTGTGTCGGAGCGCACTGTCGCTTCGGATCCGGTGCTTCGCGCCGCTCCGATCCACTCTTCGATCCGAGGGGAGCCGATTGTCGGATCCTTTGATCGAGGTCGGCTCCCTTCGGCGCTTGATGTAGTGGAGAGGGCTCTGTTGAGGGTCTCCGGACCCCGGCACTTGCTTCGCCCGCCCCGCTCCCTCTGCACTGGGCCAGGCTTCCACCATCCGCCCCTGGGACAGCCCGCTTGTGCCCCAAGTTGCTCCCATGGAGCAAATTGCTGTTTGCGAGGACTCCTCTGACAGCCCCCAGAGGAGGCCCTCGCAAGCATACGTGCAAAAGGAGGCACATTGACTCCCGAGTCACTCACTGAAGACACGGACTTGGAGGAAGGGAAGGCTCCCCACGGTCACCCCGAGGATGTCTCCTTCGAGACATCATGGAAATGCTCGTATTAGGGGGTGGTCTGCCCCAAGTCTTCCTCGGACGAGTCCGTGTTCTTGGAGGCATTCAAACGGGCCCGTCTACCTCTTGGGTGTCCCCTGCCGACCCCTGGTGGACCTTATTACCACCAGGGCGTGGAAGGAACCGGACACCATGGAGCCAATTCCCAAAAGACCTGACAGGATCCTTAGCCCGCCTCCGACAGGACCCATTGGAGTAAGGGGCCTCCTGTAGATGCCATGTTGATGGCGGCGCCACAAAGAGGGAACTGGCTCAGGAGAGTCCTCAGTCCACCCACCGAGCAAGGAGTCTCGATGATGGACCGCTTGGGGAAGCGGATGTTCAGTTCGCGACCTTCTCGGTAAGGGCGCTGAACTATTTGGCACATGTTATTCGGATGCAGCAAGACCTTATTAAGGAGCACGCTGCATCCCCTGAGTCCATTTCGAGGAGGACAGAGCTCTGCACTCCACCAAAATGGCCACTCTTAGGTCAGTCACAAATACTTCTATGCGGCTACTCTCCCATGCTACGGAGGGCGCCGCCAGAGCTGCGGGACAGGACTGGTCACTAGACGCCAGGCCTGGCTCCGCCACTGCATTTTTCTGAGCCCTTCAAGGCGCTTGCAACGCCTTTGATGGTTCTGCTCTGTTTGGCAAGACCGTCATGAGACGTTGACCCAGAGCGAGAAGGACGGAAGACGCTGTCTGCCGTCGGAATCCGCTTCTCTGCACCCCAGAGGCCCTATTCTAGGAACCAAAAGGGTCAGAAGAAGATGTGGTTCCGAAGTCGCAGCAGTCCCAGCCTGCTCCGGACAACCAGTCCTTCCGTGGCAGAGGAGGACAGGGAGGACGCCGCCTAGAGGCAGAGGGGCTCCCAGAAACTTCGGGTCCAGGGAACCTTTCTCTGAACGGCCCGCAGCAACCCTGAGGTTGCCCGACTGCTCTACTCTGGAGGCAGTCGGGACGTTCCGGGCACCTAGCGGCATGGGAGTCCATAACATCGGACCGCTGGGTTCTCCAAATCATATCCAGGGGATATCGCATTCCTTTCCTTCACCTTCCAAAGATGAAGTGCCTGCCAGACGTACCACCCGGTCAAAGGGAGGCCGCTTTGGCAGAAATTGGCCATCTGCTAGAGAAAAGAGCCATCCAGCCCATTCCCCCAGACCAGATCGGATCAGGGTTCTACTCCAGGTTCTTTTTAGTGCCAAAAAAGACGGGGGAACTAAGACCAATCCTAGACCTCTCTCTCTTGAATCTGGCAGTCCCCAAAGAAAAATTCAATGGTCACTCTACAATCTATTCTCCCCTTCTGGGAGAAGGCCACTGGATGTGCTCGATAGATCTCAAGGACGCTGCACTACCACATCCTAATGGACAGACGCCCAGGAGGTTTCTCCGCTCGCTGGGAGCCAGTCACTACCAGTTCCGGGTCCTTCCCTTTGGTCTCACCACAGCCCCCAGGGTGTTTACCAAAGTACTAGCAGTGGTAGCGCCCACCTGAGGCTTCAGGGGTGCAGGTCTTTCCCTACCTGGACGACTGGCTCTCACCCCAACAAGGCATCTACTTCTCGGCGAGACTCCTTTCTCCATCTTGCTCCATTTCTGGGCATCACAATAAATACAAACAAGTCCAACCTGGCACCCACTCAGCTCTTAGATTTCATAGGGGCCAGACTAGACACAAGGAGTTTACGAGCCTTCCTCACTGCGGACAGAGTTCTAAATCTGCAGCTCCAGGTGCGGGCCATTCTCCATTCATGTTCTGTTCCAGCGGAGTTGGTCCTGAGGGCTCTAGGGTCCATGGCTTCGTCGATAGCACTTCTTCCTCTTGCCAGGCTCAATATGCGCATTCTACAGTGGACGCCCTTAGTGCAGTGGTCATACCTTGCTCATCCCATGCATCATCCCATAGCGATCAGCAAGGCTTGCAAGCGGTCCCTCTTGTGGTGGCTCCACTCCCCGGATCTCCACGAGGGTCGCCCATTTTGTGCTTCTCCACTCGCCACGGTGACCACGGACGCCTCCGCCTCGGGTGGGGGCACTTTGGGCCGGACAGTCCAAGGCACGTGGAACGATTCAGAGACCTTACTGCATATCAATGTTCTAGAGATGAGAGCAGTGCTCTTAGCGTTGCTAGCACTTCAGGACTTTCTTCCCTTGGGAACAATTGCGATTCAATCGGACAATATGTCTGTTGTCTGGTACATCAACAAGCAAGGGGAACAAGGTCTTACCCTCTTTGTCGAGAGGCCATGAGAGTTTGGGAATGGGCAATCTCCACCAATCGCTTTCTCATAGCAACGCACATTCCGCGTCGGTCCAACATCCTAGCGGACAAGCTCAGTCGCACCATTCTGACCCCTTACGAGTGGTCTCTCAATTGTCAAGTAGCGGAACGCATATTCGCACGGTGGGGAACCCTTCATGCGATCTTTTGCTTCTCCCTCAAACACCAAGTGCGACAGTTTTTCGCTCTAATACCTCCTCCCGGAGGTACCCCAAGAGACGCTCTGGTGCATGCTTGGCCACCCGGTCTTCTGTATGCCTATCCACCCTTGCCTCTGATGCTGCAAGTTCTTCAGAAAGCCTCTCGGTGGGTTGCAGAATGATTCTCATTGCTCCATTCTGGCCTCGACAGATCTGGTTCCCTTCCTAAGGTCTCACTCGGTGAATCCTCCTTGGATTCTAGATCCCATTCCGGATCTGATATCCCATCCATCCTGCATTCCTCCTCCGAACCTGGACAACCTGAAGCTGACCGCTTGGCTGCTCCAGTTCCACTCTTGATAAGGACTCCCGGTATTTCTTCACCGGTAAAGGCTATTTTGGTGGCGGCTCATAAACCATCCACTAGAAAGGTTTACAAGCAAATGGAAACGCTTCTCTGTGTGGGCGGAGCGGCAAGGCCTAGATCCCTTCACGGTTCCTCTCCTGTAGTGCTTGATTTTCTAACCTCTCTTTAATGATGGTGCCAGCAGTTCCACAGTCAAAGTTCAACTGGCGGCAATTTCTCACTATCACATTGGTCAAGAGTCTAATCCTCTTATGTCAGCCAAATTGTGCAAAACTTTTCTTAAGGGTACTTTCCTTCTCAGGCCCCTATAAAGCAAGCAGTTCCTCCTTGGGACCTTTCTTTGGTTCTACAGGCCTTGACCGCTCCCCTTCGAGCCAGCTGCTACAGTGGATCTCAAATTCTTGTCATACAAGACAGCCTTTTGGTAGCCATTACATCAGCCAAGAGAGTTTCTGAACTTCAAGCTTTATCAGCTAAACCTCCTTACTTGGTATTTCATCCGGACCGTGTCTCCCTCAGGACCAACCCGTCCTTCCTTCCTAAAATCGCTTCTGAAGCAAACATCAATCAATCCATTAACCTCCCTGTTTTCTTCCCTAAGTATGAAAACAAAGGTGAATATAAGCTACACTCACTAGATGTTCACAGGCAACTTAGATTTTATCTCAACAGGACAGCTGGTCATAGGCAATCCGACCAGCTGTTTATTTCCTTTGCAAAATTCAATTTGGGCAAGCCAATTTCTAAAGTTTCTCTGTCCCGCTGGATTTCACAGTGCATTTTATTGGCTTATCAAGCGTCAGGAAGGCCCGCACCGGGGGGTGGTCATGCCCATTCAACCCGGTCAGTATCTACCTCGGCAGCCTTCAAGGCTAGGATTCCTCTAGATGATATTTGTGCAGCAGCCACGTGGGCTTCATCTCATACATTTATTTCTCACTATAAGTTGGATCTTGCATCTAGGGGTAGAGCATCCTTTGGCTCTGCGGTGCTCCGGAATATCCTTCCATGATGGCCGCCCAAGATTCAGGTAGCTGGGGACTCTGTCCCACAGGTTGCAGACAAATGAATATCCTACTTCAGATTTAGAAGTTATGTACTCACCATAACGTTCCATCTGAGTAGGTGTATTCATTTCTCTGCAACCATCCCGCCCTCCTATCCCCCTGGCCTTTCAGTTTCCTGCATATTCCTTGTTACCCTTTTGAGGGTATTGTTGCTTTGGCAAACTCGATCTGAGGTCATGAGGGTAGAGCAGGGCATTATGGGTGAGGGGAGGAGCTGAGAGCTTGGATCCATAGCTGGAAAACTATGCCGGTTCGGATCCGATATCGGATCCATAACCCACAGGTTGCAGACAAATGAATACACCTACTCAGATGGAACGTTATGGTGAGTACATAACTTCTAATTTGACCATGAAAAATCGATGTACTGCCAAAAGATTTTTCATGTACAATGAATTTTGTGTTTTGAATTTATAGTTTGGTTCAGTCCTCTCTGCTCTTACCATTCAGTATTTTTTTTTATTTAAAACTCCTGCGTTTGAGGCATGCACTCCATCCATGCTATGTCATGTACTGTACTAGAAGAACTAGCCTTAATCCTTCAGTTTACCCCGCAACCAGTGAGTGAGCCCATTTCTTGTGAATTAAGAAAAAAAAAATCAGTAAAGCTCTAACAAACTTAGCTCCGCCACAAAGTTGCCTGTGGCTAAGTGTGCCACTCATGGACTAATGGCTTTAAAATTTGTTAAACACTTCTCACTTTTTGTGTAGCACAGAAAGGTGCTTTACAGCTTTTAACTCATTCACTCCAGAGCAGCTCAGAAAATGCTGTCTGCTTCCTTCCACCATAGGAACAACAGTGCAGACTAAGCTCATTTTCAGATAATCCATTTGTAATACCATACAGAAAACAAATGATGTTAAGTTGTCAATCTCGCCTTCATTCTTGCTGGATGGGTTCGGAGCCGATCCTCAGCTCCGACTCGGCCACTTACTAAAGCTCGAGAGCTAATTTTACCGGCTCGAGGCAACCCTATATCCCATGATGCTAGGCGATAACTTCCCAGATCTCGTTTGCCGCTGCCATGCAGGTGCGTTTTTACCGGCTCTTGGTAAGTTTTCAGATTTCAGACTTTTAGTCACTCCCTTTTGTCTTAGTTCCACTCCTTTTACTGTTTTAACTTGTAACGGTTAATTTTAAACCTATTCCCCATTAGTGGTTCCCCTTATCCAGGTTATATATCCCTGCCCCTTTCCTAATCTTATCAGAGATTCTGTGTAGTGTTTGGGTGTGTTAGTATCCCTGTTTTATTTTTTATATTTGGATTGGGTGTTTGTGTGTGTGTGTGTTTTTTACTTTGGTGCTCCCTCGACACTGTTATGTCGAAGGACACAAAGGTCTCAGGCTTCAAGAAGTGTGACTCGTGCTGTCAGAAAATGTCTCTGACAGACGGTCACATTTCTTGTGTTTACTGCCTGGGACCCCTGCACCTGCAGGGCTCTTGTTCTGTGTGCCACGCATTCAGCCCAAGAGTCCTGCAGGAGCGCAGAAACAAATTAATATTGAGGGGCTTGTTAAAGCCCGAGAGCTTCCCGACTAAGTCGGCTCTGGGGAAGCCCTCGAAGCCAGCAAAGCCGTCGGCTCTGAGTCCCAAGCCCTCGGCTGCTGGCTCACCTTCTGTGACAAGATCGGCTCCGACCGGAGCCGACCTTTCTGTGTCACAGCTTCCAGTATCGGCTCCACTCGGCGCCGATACCGCTGAATCTTTGCACTCACGGTCGGCTCCTGCTGGAGCCGACGTATCCTCGGCTCCTTTGGCTCCACCCACCTCCCCTTCATTGGAGTCTATCCATTCGGCTCCGAGATCACCCCTGCTCTCGGAGCGGAGCCATCGGAGCCAATCTTCTCGGTCGTCCAGGCTTTCAGACCACGACCTTGAGAGAGTGGTGAGTAGACTATTAAAGTCTCAGGCATTGGCCCAAATGCTCCATAGCCCATCTCATCAGATGGTAGCTATTACACATCCACCTATTCTTCCTCCTTTGACTCTCCTACAGAGTTCAGAGCCGGAGCTCCTTGGAGCCGTGACTGTTGTGGCGTCGGAGCTAATACCTCCCCCTTCGGCTCCGTCGTCCTCTGCTCCGATCTCCTCCTTGATGCCCTCATTGGAGGGATCCGGGCGTCTGGTCTCTCTCGCCGGCTCCGAGGGGGGCGAGCGGCATCGGACCCTTGTCCGACCCCGTTCTCCCTCTCGGAGCGTCGGCGCTGGTGAGCTCGGCCCCGACATCGGCCTCGGAGCCATCCCTGTCAGTGCGGCCTGGGGTTCCTATCTCTTCGGAGCGGGAGCCCTCTGGCCTCTCTGATGGGGGAGCCTTCGAGGTGATGAGGAGTGTACTAGCCCCAGGGCATAGTCAACGGTCAGTTCCATCAGCTCCTACCACTACAGTGCCTGCTGACGTCTCTTCCCACTCTCTTGCTCCCGGGCCCAGAGATCCAACGCCTAAGGTTTCCCCACTGGGAATATCTTCCTCTTCCGAGGCTTCTCCTGACCCGTTAGATGAGCCTCCGCGTAAGAGGACTTGTAAGAGGAAACATCTAGACTCCCCCGAGTCTATTACATCCGATACCGACTTGGATGAGTCGGAGGGATCCCCAAGGTCTCCCTCTGAGGATGTCTCTTTCTCAGACATCCTTGAAATCCTTAAGCAGAGGGGGAACTGGCCTTCCCTTAATCCTTCCGAGGACGAGTCTGTTTACCTGGAGGCGTTTGGTTCTCGACCCTCCACCTCCTGGGTGTCTCCGCCTTTCAACCCCCTTATGGATGTAGTGGCTCGGAAGGCATGGACGGCCCCGGATTCGGTGAAACCCACTCCTCGGAGGCCTTCTAAATTCATTACGGCCCCACCTAATAGGCAATTTTTGACGAAAGGTGTCCCGGTTGATGCCATGGTGATGGCTGCAGCCACCAAGAAGGAACTAGCTGATCCTTCAGTACCTATCCATCCTCCTAACAAGGATTCTAGGACCATGGATAGGTACGGTAAGCGGATGTTTTCTTCAGCGACCTTTTCCATGTGGTCGCTGAACTACTTGTGTCACTTCACCTGCCTTCAGAGAGATGTTCTCAAAGAGTTGGGAGAAGTTTTACAGGATCCATCAGCTGCTGGGTCCCAGGATAAAATTAATTCACAGCTAGGAACCCTAAACTCTATTGTTAACTCCTCCATGCGCTCATTTCATATGCAGCCGATGGAGCGAGTAGGGCCGCAGGCACAAGAGTGGCATTAAGGCGTCACGCCTGGATGCGGCTTTGTAATTTTGCAGACCCCTTCAAGGCGTCCTTCACAAATTCTCCTTTTGATGCTTCGACCTTGTTCGGACCTCAAGTGAAAGACCAGATGCGAACAAGATGGCAAGACTCTTTCTGTTGTAGGAGTCTTTTTCTCCACCCCTTCAAGACCTTACCCCAAGGGTCAGAAGGGTGGGAAAATGTGGTTCCGCAAATCTCAAGGAGTCACACCTGACGCACGAGGTCAGTTTAACCCCAGAGGCAGAAGGGGTAACAACAACAGACGCCGCCCTAGGGGCAGAGGGGGTCCGCAGAATCAGGGTAGCAGGGAGCCTCTCTCTGACAAACCCTTCCAGCATCCCTGAGATGTTGCCCGACTGTCCACCTTCGGAGGCAGTCGGGGGAAGATTGTCGCTGTACCCAAAAGCCTGGCTTTCCCTTACTCAAGACAAATGGGTACAGTTGATCATATCCGAGGGTTACAAAATTCCCTTTATCCAAACCCCAATTCAGCAAAAGGGAACCCTTCCAGACGTTCCACCCGGTCTAAGGGAACTAGCAGTACCAGAGATATCAAAACTGCTAGCAAAAAGAGCCATCCAGCCAGACCCAGCAGACCAACTAGGATCCGGAATCTACTCAAGGTTCTTTTTAGTACCAAAAAAGACAGGGGACTGGAGACCAATATTAGATCTCAGCAGACTAAAGTTTGTAAAGAGAACAAGATTCCGGATGGTCACGCTACAGTCCATTCTACCCTTTCTGGGCAAGGACAATTGGATGTACTCAGTGGACCTTCAGGATGCGTATTATCACATCAAAATTCACAGGCACTCCAGAAGGTTTCTCCGCTTTCGGCTGGGGGCCAGTCACTACCAATTCAGAGCCCTGCCCTTTGGTCTCACTACAGCCCCCAGAGTGTTCACCAAATGTATGGCAGCGGTTACGGCTCACCTGAGACGTCAAGGATTCCAGGTGTTTCCATATCTAGACGACTGGCTCCTCACTGCCACCACCAGGCATCAACTTCTCCAAGCCAGAGATTAAACCATTCACATTTGCAGAGGGCTAGGAATCTCTCTAAATTTTGAAAAATCTGCCTTGTCGCCTTGTCAATCTATTACCTTTATAGGCGCCAATTTGGACACCGTACAACTTTCAGCAAAGTTAACAGATCAAAGGGTCTTAGATATTCAAAACCACATCCATGTTCTTCTTCAGAGTGACAAAATTCAGGCCAGGTATGTCCTGAAAGTATTGGGTCTTATGGCGGCCGCTATAACACTTCTTCCCCTTGCCCGCTTTTACATGCATCTCCTACAGTGGATGCTTTTCGCCCAATGGTCTTTTCAATGACTCCCTATGCATCACAAGATCATGATAACTCCAGCTTGCAAAAGGCATCTGTCCTGGCGGATATTCTCCCCTCAAGTCCATCAAGGCAGACCCTTTGTTCCTCCCGCCCCGGTCGCCACGGTTACATCAGACGCCTCCCTGATCGGGGGGGGGGGCATTTTCAGGGCAGGATGGTCCATGGCACTTGGCAACCTTTCGAACGCCACCTGCATATAAATGTCCTGGAGATGAGAGCAGTGCTTTTAACATTGCAAGCCCTCCACAACTCTCTTCCCCTGGGGACTATTGCAATCCAAATGGACAATATGTCCGTAGTGTGGTATATCAACAAGCAGGGCGGAATCAAGTCCTATCCCCTGTGTCGAGAGGCACTCAGACTTTGGCAGTGGGCAATCTCTTCTCAGCGGTTTCTGATTGCAACGCATATCCCCGGGAAGTCCAACATCATAGCAGACAGGTTGAGCAGAGCTATTTTCATGCTTCACGAGTGGTCTCTCAAACAATCTGTGACGGAAGAGGTTTTTCAGAAGTGGGGCCTTCCTTGCTGCGATCTTTTTGCTACGCCTCAAAACAGCAAATGCCCCGACTTCTTCACCCTCTTCCCCCTTCCAGGCCATCCCCCCAGAGACGCTCTAGTCCAAGATTGGCCCCAGGGACTTCTCTATGCCTTTCCACCTTTTCCTCTAATACCACAAGTAATTCAGAAAGCAACCGCCTTGAGAGCCAAGATGATTCTCATTGCCCCTTATTGGCCTCGACAGATATGGTTTCAATTCCTGCATCGTTATCTTTTGGTACAGCCTTGGCATCTGGACCCGGTTTCAGATCTTCTGACCCACCAGTCGGGGCAGCTGCACCAATCCATACCTTCTCTCAACCTCACTGCTTGGTTGCTCCACTTCCGTCCCTAGCCAGGCTTCCTATGATTTCTAATCCCGTCCGGGATATCATAGTAGCTTCCCTTAAATCTTCCACCAGAAGGATTTACACTAGTAAATGGCAACGTTTCTCCTTCTGGGCAAAAGCTAGGAATATAGATCCCTTTACTGCTCCGATTCATTCGGTCATGGACTTCCTAGCTGAAATTTTTCACTCAGGATCTTCTTCCTCCACAGTAAAAGTTCAGTTGGCAGCCATTTCAAATTTTCATATAGGCTTGTCGGACCGCAACATCATGTCCCATAAGCTTTGCAAGGCATTCCTTAGAGGTGTATTTTTACTTAAGCCTCCGATCAGAGACCCTCCACCACAGTGGGATCTAAATTTAGTCTTAACATCCTTGATTCTTCCCCCCTTTGAACCTGCGGCTTCCTGTTTATTGAAATTTCTTTCCTGGAAGACACTCTTCCTAGTCGCCATTACTTCTGCTAGGAGAGTATCTGAGCTTCATGCCCTCTGCATTCGTCCTCCCTACTTAATCTTCCACAAAGACAGAGTTTCTCTAAGGACTAATCCGTCTTTCTTACCCAAGGTGGCGTGGCAGACAAACTTAAATCAGTCTATTGATCTCCCAGTTTTTTTCCCAAATTATACTAATAGAGCGGAGCAGAAACTACATTATCTGGATGTTCATCGCCAGCTCTGATATTATTTGGACAGAACCAAACAAATCAGGAAATCTGATCAACTGTTTTTATCGTATGCAGAGAACAGGAAAGGCCTTCCGGTATCTAAGGTAACCCTATCTAGGTGGCTGTCTTCTGTGATTACATGTATTTATCAACTCAGAGGTAGAGAGCTGACTTCTAGGCCAAAAGCCCATTCAACTAGAGCACTAGCTACATCTACAGCTTTTCAAGCTAGACTACCAATAGACACTATTTGTGCAGCAGCCACATGGGCCTCTCCTCATACCTTTGTTTCGCATTACAAATTGGACTTGGCCTCCAGAAACAGGGCAAATTTTGGTTCCACCGTTCTCAAGAGTCTGTTCCATTGAGCCACCCAGGATAAAGGTGCTAGGGACGCGGTCCCATCCAGCAAGAATGAAGGCGAGATTGACAACTTAACATTGAGAAGTTATGTACCTACCATAACGTTCCATGTTAGTTGTCTTCTCTCGCCTTCTTTCTTGCGTCCCGCCCACCATCCCCTTAGCCTGGACGGACCGAGAAGATTGTTCCTCTTCCTTGAAGAGTCCTGATCTAGCATTTCCAGCCAAATAGCTTACTAGTGTCACTAGATTAGATTGGTTTCTTTGGCGGGATTATTCCCTTTTTCCTCCTCCTCTCCAGTTGGAGGACTATATTGCATAATTTTTCTTTAGCTACCAAACGAGATCTGGGTTGTTATCGCCTAGCATCATGGGATATAGGGTTGCCTTGAGCCGGTAAAGTTAGCTCTTGAGCTTTAGTAAGTGGCCGAGTCTCGGCTCCGAACCCATCCAACAAGAAAGAAGGCAAGAGAAGACAACTAACATGGAACGTTATGGTAAGTACATAACTTCACATTCGTAACTCTTTAACCATAACAGCTAGACTAAAAATGTAAATGTGAAAGATGTTCAACAGACAGTGACCTTTCTAACAGTGTAGATGTTGATATTGTGTATCTAACTCTTCATTAAAATGTTTGCCAAGGAATGCTGATATTATGCATATTTTTTTACCTTTTTGGTAAACAAATCACAGTATCTTGGTAAATGTGACATGTAGACCCATACAATTTGTAATTAATTTGTTTGTATGAATGTCAGCTTTAATATGATGCATTATCTATTACTGTGGGATGTTCCTTTACTGAGATATTCACAGAAATTTGACTAATTATATTTCTCATAATTGATAATTAAAGCATATCATCTCATCACCTGTAACAGACAGAGACTACATATCAGTGTACAAGTTGTGTGACTCAATGTTGGCTTCAAAACGATGCAGCATGCATGTCGTTAGCATAGTCCCTTGCAAAGATATGGGCATTATAATGAGAAGACCTCCAAAACACACTCACAGACATTCCACACACAACACCAAACACATCACAGATAGCAGACAACACACCAGTGTCTCACAAACACAGCCCATAAGACATAACAATAAACTCATACAGCCCGTAAAGCACATCATTAAACCAAACATACTAGTCATTGGCGACTCAGTTGTGAGACACACTGATGTGTCACTCACCAGGCTCGACAAGGAAAAGATCACGGTCAGTTGTCTGTCAAGTGCCAAAATCTGCCACATCATGCACGCACTTGAGTCTCTCCACAACAGGTACAAGTACAACTTTGTCATTGTCCATGTTGGTGTGAATGACTTGAGACATACCTCCCTGGACTATATGAAGAGAGACATGATTGAGCTGTCAGAGTATGTGTCCCAAGCAGGTATGGCCCTAGTCCTAAGCAGCATCCTACCTTCACCAAGAGTGATACCACAATACCAACAAAAAATAATTGACTTCAACAATTTGCTTAGTTTCTGGTGTCATTCCAAGGGGATCCAGTATCTGTCTGCCTGGGATGACATGGTTGATGGACCTCAATGGTTTGCCAGAGGTGGCCTCCACTTATTACCCCTGGGATTCAGGATTCTGGCCAAGGCTCTTGCCTCCCCATTGTGCCTTTTTTAGGCAATGTCCCACAGACAAATTTTCCAACATAAAAGATCTGTGAAAAAGAATTGAAAAAATTTGAAAAAAAAAAATTGAAAGTCATGCTGCTTAATGCTAGGAGCCTTAACTTGAAAATGTACTCACTGGAGGCTCTCCTAGCACTGGAAGATGCTAACATCTGTGCAGTCATGGAAACTTGGTTCAAGGCTGCAGAGAGCACCCTTGCCTTACCAGGCTATACCTCATTCCGACCCCAAAATGAGGTCAGGAAGGCTAAGGGTGGTGGAGTTTCTATTTTCATTAAAGACAAGCACACCTCCAGATTGGTTTGCCAGCATGATGCACTAGACAATTTGCAAGACACCCATCCAAGTTATAGCCAGCTAAAGACCCCCCTCCATGACTCGAGACACCCACTCCTCCTACCTGAATTTACTTGAGTCCATCAAGTTACCCCTAACACCCTGATCCTTGGTGACTTCAACTACCCCACCATAAACTGGGTGAACTATTCCTGCTCTAATGCACTCATCCAAAGATTCCTTAACTTCATCAATTCTAATGCACTAGAACAACATGTCTCATCCCCCACAAGGGGAGATAGCATTCTAGACTTGGTTCTCACCAACATGGGCAACCGCTGCACCACCCTCATAGTAAGTTCTTCCCGGATGAGATCAGACCATTGGTCTGTCTCATTCGAAGTGTCTATCCCATGCAACCCCCCCCCCCCCCAAGCGTAACCAGGCAAAAAAAACTGACTATAACTTTCTAAGGTAAGGTATCAGTAGCTTCATACCACCACCCTCCTCAGAGGATGCAGACAAATATGCTGAACAATATGCCAGTGCAGTATACAAGCACTTGTACAACTGCATGGACTCAGCCATATCCAACAGAACTAAAACCTGCTCCTCAAGGAAACACAAACCGGTGTGGTGGATATCCTCTGTCTTTACAACAAAAGGAAGAAACTGTTGTCCAAAGGTAAAAAGGCACAAATTCCTAATTGGAAAAACTCTCTCCTTAGCCTCAACAAGCAAATTAAGTCACTAGTGAAAACCTCCAAAGCCAAATATGAATTAAAACTAGTCTCAGAAACAAAGGCTAACCACAAAGCCTTTTTCAGTTATGTCAGAAACCTCCATGGCAAAGCCCAGGTTTGTTCCAAATTAGTTCTTAATGGTACCACTTTCACTGATCCTGTTGACTTGGCCAACCTGCTAGCAGACAGGTTCAACGCAAACTTCTCCCCCCTGTCCCCCCCAAAGGCCCATTCAACATCCCCGATATTTGCCCTGCACCTCACATCTCTATAGATCAAGTGTTAAAGGCCTTATCCAAGGCAAAGAACACAGCTTCCATGGGACCTGATAGTATCCCAGGCTGTATTCTGCAACGTCTCTAGCAAGAACTAGCCTCGCCATTGAACACCCTATTCAACCATAGCCTAAGTACTGGCTTCTTTCCAGCAGAGTGGAGAATTGCCATTGTCGTCCCTTTGCACAAAGGTGGTGCCACTACTGACCCTGGAAACTATCGCCCCGTTAGCTTGACAAGTCTGATCTGTAAGGCCATAGAGTGTATTATTATGGACCTCATAAACAAGGACATAAGCAATCTCCAAGCACTTGACCCCCACCCAGTTCTGATTCGTCAAGGGCAGATCTTGCCTGTTGAACCTAGTTGACTTTTTTTGAGACTGTCACCAAGGCACTGGATGAGGGAAAGTCAGTATATACAGCTTACCTTGACTTGGCCAAAATCTTTTGACACAGTTCCCCACTCAGGCATCATCAAAAAGCTAACAGAACTTGGAGTAAATCCCTATCTCATCAGGTGGGTGGCCAACTGGCTCACTGATGGGACCCACAAGGTCAAAATAGGTGCCACTACCTCCGACAGCAGACCTTTCATTAGTGGTGTCCCCCAGGGATCTGTCCTGGGACCCCTATTATTTGGTATCTACTTCTCAGAGGTCCAGGCAAAGACAAAAGTCCTGTGGCTGTGGCTGACCAAGTTTGCGGATGACTGTAAGTTGGGTTTTGTCATTGACTGTCTAAATGATGTTAACATACTTCATGAGGGTCTCACAGCAACAAATGACTTGTGCCAAAGTCATGGCCTTAAGTTAAATGCAAAAAAATGTATGATCATACCATTTGGCAAAAAAAGGCCCCTACTGATTACCACATTGGCGGCAATCCCCTAAGCATGCAACCTTTGGTGAGAGACCTGGGTACCCAAGTTGACAACAGTCTCACGTTTTATCATCATGTAGCGACAGTGATCAGAAAAGCCTTTTACTTGGTTCATCTCATAAGTAAAGGGATTGCATTCAGAAAAAAAAGAGGTTATTACCTCTCTGTACTCCTCCCTCATTGGGCCAATAATTGTGTACACTGCCCTGTTTGTTATGCATCACTCCAGACACCTGCACAACTCGAAAGGCCTTAGAAATACCTCACAAAGAGAAACCATGGTCCTATGTGGACAGGCTCAAATCACTATCACTCTACTCTGTATAATACAGATTGCACCTACAAGGCACTCACAGACCCTGCTCTACTAGAAATGCTCCATATCTGTCAGTCTAACTCCTCGCGTAGTGCCCGATTGAAAGGCTTAAATCTAATTTGTGACATTAACAAAACCTGCTGGAGAGACAGGTTTGTCTCCCAAAGGGTACCCTGTTTCTGGAATAGACTCCCCATACACATCAAATGTCGCTGACCCTCTTCATGCGCAATCTTGATGAGTGGATGGGCAACCACAAATTTGTCCCAGGGGTTGTACCTGTGTCCCTCATTGACAGGGGCTGATTGAGGTTTCTCTTTTGGGAATAAACTCTTGGCTAGGCTTGTAAGGGCCCTAGAGCCATTAGCCTAGTAATCTCCTGGGATCCTATCATATGATAAATATGGTAAATGTATAGTTTTTATAATTCTATAAGACTAAAACTGATATCTGTACATTTGTACACCATACATACACTGTTCTTTTACCATGTTGTAAGGCCTAATACTGTCTTCAAAATGAGGTATTACTTACCACAATAACATGTTCTGTAGCAAAATGATTTAATAAATATGAAAAAAATCATAATTTCTATAACCTAAGTCATGAACAAACTGTAATATCTGTACATGTACAGACAAAGTACTAATACTGTCTTCAAAATGAGGCATGACTTAGCATGTTGACATCTTCCCTAGCAGAGTTATTTACCAAAATATGAAATAAATCATAGATTTAGATTAATACTAGACTGACTGCCCTTGCAAGCCATTTTAAGCCTAGCCAATTATCCCTTGTGAGATTCAACCTCTGAACCTTGTGTTTGTAAGGCAAACACCTTAACCATTAGGCCACCCTCCCAACCATAATTTTCATAAGCTAAGTCCTAAACAAACTGTGATATCCGTACATGTGTACAGCATACAGACAGAGTTTTTACCATGTTGGAAGTACTAATACTGTGTTCAAAGTGAGGTATAACTTAGCATGTTGACATGTTCCCTAGCAAAGTTATTTACCAAAAATGTGAAAAAATATAATAATTTTCATAACCCCTAACACCTAATCAAACTGATATCTGAACTTGAGTACAGCATACAGACACAGTCCTTAAACTTAAACATTAAATAAATAAATAAATAAAAGGTGTGTTCAAAGCTCTCATATTAGCAGTTCACCAGAATTTGAGAAGACAGTGCTTGTGAAAATGAAGGTGCAAGTCCACCATATTTTTTTCAAGTTGCTGCTGTTAAACACATATGATGTTACACATACCTGTAGGTTGCTTCCCCACTGCTACCCCTAAATAAGACACTTTCTGTATACTGCTGTAATGTTAGACTGGGATAACTCTGAAATAACAAATTCAATATAATAATTTATTTCAGGGTGCTGCTTCCTTACCCAAGAATAACAGCCACTGGTATACACAAGTGATGCACACATCTGTGTATGCACATCTGATCCTACCCCCAGAAAAAATAAAATCTACTTCACAAAAGTACACATGTAACAGATGATGTTAAGTTGTCTATCTCACCTCCATTCTTACTGGATGGGTTTGGAGCCGATCCTCGGCTC
The DNA here is from genome assembly GCF_019279795.1 of Protopterus annectens. Classification (NCBI taxonomy): domain Eukaryota; kingdom Metazoa; phylum Chordata; order Ceratodontiformes; family Protopteridae; genus Protopterus; species Protopterus annectens. The sequence continues at coordinate 546,225,900 of NC_056730.1, read as the reverse complement.
CGATTCGGCAATCTACTAAAGCTCGAGAGCTATTTACTGGCTCGAGGCCCTCCTTATATCCCACAATGCTAGGCGTTAGATCCCCAGATTTCGTTTGCCGCTTCAGCTACGAGGTTGCAAATTTACTTGGCTCCAGGTCATAATATTAGTATAAAAGTTAACTTTAGTCTTTTTTCTACAACCTTATCTTATATATATAGCTTTCCAGTTAGTTAATTCACTGTTTAGTCCCTAATATTCCCTCTCAGAAACTTGTTTTTAGTTAGAGAGTTTCTTCCCCCCCCCCTTTTTCTTAGTGGCTAATCTCCCCTCCTTTTGCTTGTGTTAATAGGGTAGTGTTTAGCTCTTCTACCTTACTACAGTTTGTAGGCTTGTAGTTTTTGTATATATTTATATATATATTTGGCATTAGTATATAGCTGTGTAGTTATTAATATTGTTAGTTTAACTAGTGTGAGTGTGTGTTTTTCTGTGTGTTTAAGCACTAGTGACTTTTCTTCTTTGGTATCCACTACGTCTAAGGATACCAAAGTCTCAGGTTTTAAGAAGTGTGACTCGTGCTGTCAGAAGATGTCTCTGACAGACGGTCACACTTCTTGCATTTATTGCTTGGGTCCCCTACACCTGCAGGACTCCTGCTCGGTCTGTCATGCCTTCAGCCCGAGAGTCCTGCAGGAGCGTAGGAACAAGCTCATCCTGAGAGGCTTACTTAAGCCAGAAGGATCCCCGACCAAGCCTTCGTTGGGTAAATCCTCAAAGCCCGCCAAGCCGTTGGCTCCCTGTTCGGAGCCGTCGCCTGGTGGAGCGCCTGCCTCCTCTTCGGCTCCGGCTGGAGCTGACACCTCTGGACCTCAGTCGGCTCCGACCTTGGTGTCGGAACCGTCTTCATGCCGAAAACGTTCTAGGTTCCCCCCTTTCCCTAGAATCGGTTCATTCGGCTCCGAGGTCACCATTGCTCCAATCTGAAAAAAGCCATGGGTCCCACTCATCTCGGTCTTCCAGGCTATCCGATCATGACTTAGAGAGGGTGGTCAGTAGACTCCTTAAATAGCAGGCCCTGGCCAAAATGTTAACCAGCCCATCTCAACAGACTGTGGTTGTCCCGATATCTTCAGCAGTTCCTCCTCCAACTCCCTCCTTGTGTTCAGAGCCGGAGCTGGTTGGGGTTTGAATCTTGGTAACGTCGGAAACGATGCCACACCTTTCGGCTCCTTCGTCGGCTCCGATCTCTTCTTTGGTTCCGTCCTTGGAGGGATCTGGGCGCCAAGACTCCCTTGTCGGCTCCAAGGGGGCGAGTGGCATCGGACCCTTGTCCGACCCCATTCTCCCTCTCGGAGCCTCGGCGCAGGTGAGCTCGGCCCTGACATCGGCCTCGGAGCCGTCCCTCTCTGTGCCAGCAGGGGTTCTCCTCTCTTCAGAGCGGGGACCTTCTGCTCTGCCTGACAGGGGCGCCTTCGAGGTCATGAGTGTGCTGACTCCTGAGTCGGCCCCTCGATCAGCCCCTTCGGCTCCTTCCCCCATGGTGCCTGCATCGGTCTCTGTCCATCCTCCTGACCCCAAGTGTGGAGAGCAAATGCTCCAGGTCGCCCCATTGGGCGTATGTTCCTCTTCCGTGGCCTCCCCCGATCCTTTGGAGGAGCCCCCACGGAAGAGAAAATGTAAGAGGAAACATGTCGACTCTCCCGAGTCAGTCACGTCTGATACCGACTTGGAGGATTCGGAAGGGTCCCCAAGATCCCCCTCTGAGGATGTCTCCTTTTCAGACATCCTAGAGATCCTTAAGCAGAGGGGGAACTGGACTGCCCTTAACCCTTCGGAGGACGAGTCAGTCTACCTGGACGCGTTTGGTTCTCGTCCTTCCACCTCCGGAGTGTCTCCACCTTTCGACAGATTCATAACCCAGAGGCTCCCTTCACTCTGGAATAAAATCCCAGTCCAGGTTAGGCAGAGGCCCTCATTGACTCTCTTCAAGAGGAATCTTGATGAGTGGATGGGAGATCGTAGGTTTAACCCGGGTATCACTTCTGTGTCACTGTTAGACAGAGGCACAGTATACTAACCTCGAAAAAGGGCATAGCAAAATTAATTTAAAATGGGTGGCAAAAGCCAAACACATTCTAGCTAGGCTTATAAATGCCCTAGGGCAGATAGCCTAGTATGAACCTATGAACCTAATGGAAGTAGTGGCTCGAAAGGCGTGGTTAGCCCCGGACACAGTGGAACCAACTCCCCGTAGGCCCACTAAATTTATTACAGCCCCACCCAACAAGCAATTCTTGACAAAGGGTGTCCCTGTTGATGCCGTGGTGGTTGCAGCAGTCACAAAGAAGGAGCTGGCTGACCCTTCGGTGCCTGTCCATCCAACTAATAAAGAATCTAGGACAATGGACAGGTACGGGAAGCGGATGTTTTCCTCAGCGACTTTTTCTATGCGGTCGCTGAATTATCTGTGCCATTTCACCCGTCCCCAAAGGGATCTTCTCAAGGAACTGGGTGATACGCTTCAGGATCCATCAGCTGCGGGGGCTCAACATAAGATTAACTCCCAGCTGGTGACCCTTAATTCTATTGTCAACTCCTCCATGCGGCTCATTTCTTATGCAGCCGATGGGGTGAGTAGGGCCGCAGGTACAGGCGTGGCTTTAAGAAGACATGCCTGGATGCAGTTATGTAACTTTGCTGACCCCTTTAAGGCGTCCTTCACCAATACCCCCTTCGATGGTTCGGCTCTGTTTGGACCACAGGTTTAAGATACCCTTACCAGGTGTGAGCAGGAAGGCAAGACTCTTTCTGCTGTGAGTCCATTTCTCCACTCCCTCTAGACCAAACCCCAAGGGTCAGAAGAGTGGAAAAATGTTGTTTCGGAAACCCCAGGGAGTCGTGCCTGACACACGTGGTAAGTTTCCCTCCAGGGGCAGGGGAGGGAACAATAATAGACGCCGCCCGAGGGGCAGAGGGGGCCTGCAAAATCAGGGTAGCAGAGAATCTTTCTCTGACAAACCCTTTCAGCACCCCTGAGGGGCTGCCCGACTGTCCGCCTTCGGAGGCAGTCGGGGGAAGATTGTCACTGTACCCAGAAGCCTGGCAACTCCTCACACAAGACAAATGGGTACGGTCTATCATATCCGAGGGTTACAAGATCCCCTTTGTCCACACCCCGGTACAAACAACCAAGTCCCTTCCAAATGTTCCACCTGGTCTAAGGGAACAAGCAGTGCTAGAAATTTCAAAACTGCTAGAAAAACAGGCCATCCAGCCAGTCCCAGCAGACCAGCAAGGATCCGGAATTTACTCCAAGTTCTTTTTGGTGCCAAAAAAGACAGGGGACTGGAGACCCATTTTGGATCTCAGCAGGCTAAACAAGTCTGTTCAAAGAACAAAGTTCCGGATGGTCACGCTTCAGTCCATTCTACCCTTTTTGGGTCAGGACAATTGGATGTGCTCCATAGACCTTCAGGATGCGTATTACCATATCAAAATGAACAGGCGCTCCAGAAGGTTTCTCCGCTTCCGGCTGGGAGCCAGTCACTATCAATTCAGAGCCCTGCCCTTTGGTCTCACCACAGCCCCAAGGGTGTTCACCAAAGGTATGGCAGTGGTTACAGCTCACCTGAGACGGCGAGGATTCCAGATGTTTCCATATCTCGACGACTGGCTCCTCACTGCTTCCACCAGGCATCAGCTACTATGAGCCAGGGATTATACCATCCAAACTTGCTCCGAGCTAGGTATATCAGTAAATTTCAAAAAGTCTGCATTGTCACCTTGTCAGTCTATAGTCTTTATAGGCGCAAGCTTAAATACAAAAGTCCTCTCTGCAAGACTTCCTCTCGACAGAGTGTCAGACATTCGCTGACACGTGCAAGTCTTACTACAGTGCAACAGGATTCAGGCCAGATTTATACTAAAGACTTTGGGCATCATGGCAGCAGCAATCATACTAGTTCCACTGGCTCGTTTTCACATGCGGCTTCTTCAGTGGATGCTTTTTACTCAATGGTCCTTTCAACAGCTCCCAATGTCTCACAAGGTAATGATCACTGAATCATGCAAAGACCACCTGGCTTGGTGGATGGGTCTCCCCTCTAATACTCCAGGGCAGACCGTGTGTTCTTCCTCCTCCTGTTGCCACAGTGACCACGGATGCCTCCCTGATCAGGTGAGGGGGGTATTTTCAGGGCAGAACTGTCCAGGGCACCTGGCAACCTCTAGAGTACCATCTGCACATAAATGTCTTTGAAATGAGAGTGGTGCTTTTGGCGTTGCAAGCTCTACAGGACTCTCTACCCACCGGGACTATTGCAATTCAGACAGACAATATGTCTGTAGTATGGTACATCAACAAGCAGGGCGGAACCAAGTCCTATCCCTTATGACGAGAAGCACTCAGACTCTGGCAGTGGGCGATCTCCTCTCAACGGTTTCCGATAGCAACGCACATCCCCGGGAGGTGCAACGTCATAACGGACAGGCTAAGCAGAGCTATTCTCATGCCTCACGAGTGGTCTCTCAATCAATCAGTAGCGGACAAAATCTTCTGCAGATGGGGTCAACCTTGCTGCAACCTTTTTGCAACTCCTCTCAACAGCAAGTGCGATGACTTCTTCACTCTCTTCCCCCTTCCCAGGCACTCCCCCAGAGATGCTGTAGTTCACGATTGGCCCCGGGGTCTTCTGTATGCATTCCCGCCTTTTCCCCTAATTCCCAAGCTAATTCAGAAAGCAACCACATTGAGATCCAGGATGATCCTCATTGCCCCTTACAGGCCTCGACAAATTTGGTTCCCATTCCTGCATCGTCACCTGCTGGAGCAGCCGTGGAATCTGGACCCAGTGCCAGACCTCTTGGACCATCAGTCGGGCGGGCTGCACCAATCCCTTCAGTCTCTCAACCTCACAGCTTGGTTGCTCCACTTCCAACCTTAGCCAGGCTTCCGCTAATTTCTCAGCTGGTGCGTGAAATCATACTTTCTTCGCACAAATCTGCCACCAGGAAGACTTATGCTAGTAAGTGGAAATGTTTCTGTTTCTGGGCAGAGGCTAGGAATATTGACCCCTTTACAGCCCCTGTCCATCATGTTTTAGATTTTTTAGCAGAGCTCTTTCAAGCTGGTTCCTCCTCTGCCACCATTAGGGTCCAATTAGCTGCTATTGCAAATTTCCATGCTGGTCTGTCAGAAACCAGCATCATGTCCCACAAACTTTGCAAGGCCTTTCTCAAAGGAACTTTGTTGCTTATGCCCCCAGTCAGAGATTCCCCGCCTCCGTGGGACTTGAACTTGATATTGGCTTCCTTGATCCCCCCCCCCTTTGAACCCGCGGCTTCCTGTTCCTTAAAATTGCTCTCCTGGAAGACTCTCTTTTTGGTAGCCATCACATCAGCTAGACGAGTTTCGGAACTTCAAGCCCTCTGTATTCGTCCTCCTTATCTTGTGTTTCATAAGGACAGAGTTTCACTTAGGCCTAATCCTTCATTTCTACCCAAGATACCTTCTGAAACAAATCTGAATCAGACTATTGATATGCCTGTCTTTTTTCCTAACTATTCGAACAAAGCTGAACAAAATTTGCACCGCTTGGATGTTCATAGGCAATTACGTTTCTACTTGGACAGGACTAAGCAAATAAGAAAATCAGACCAACTCTTCTTATCCTATGCCGAGGGCAAGCAAGGGCTGCCAGTTTCCAAAGTAACCTTATCCAGGTGGTTGTCCTCTATTATTACCTTGATTTATCAGCTCAGACATAAAGAACTCCCTGCTAAACCTAAAGGTCATTCCACCAGAGCTTTAGCTACGTCGGTAGCTTTTCAAGCAAGACTAACAATGGAATCTATTTGTGCCGCAGCCACTTGGGCCACTCCTCATACTTTCATTTCGCATTATAAGTTGAATGTGGCCTCTAGGAATAGAGCTGAGTTTGGTTCCACTGTGCTCAAGAGTCTGTTCTGATGAGCCACCCAGGACTAAGGTGCTAGGGACGCTGTCCCATCCAGCAAGAATGAAGGCGAGATAGACAACTTAACATTAAGAAGTTATGTACCTACCATAACGTTCCATGTTAGTTGTCTTCTTCTCGCCTTCTTTCTTGCGTCCCACCCTCCTTCCCCCTAGCCTGGACAGACCGAGAAGAGTCCCCTTTTGAGGCCTTCTTCCTCTGGACAACTCTGATGTACATTGTGTCCTCCTCTGTCCTTGTACTGTAGTTTTTCCTTGTGGTTGGACAGGTGTCCTTGAATCTTTCCTTGGTGTTAGCTCTGCCAAACGAGATCTGGGGATCTGACGCCTAGCATTGTGGGATATAGGGAGGGCCTCGAGCCAGTAAATAGCTCTCGGGCTTTAGTAGATTGCCGAGTCGGAGCCGATCTTGGCTCCGAACCCATCCAGCAAGAAAGAAGGCGAGAAGAAGACAACTAACATGGAACGTTATGGTAGGTACATAACTTCTTATTCTTCATGTTTCACTGTTGCAGTCATTACATTTGGGTTATCCTGCTGGCAGGTTGCCCTCAGTCGGCCTGAATTCCAAAGTCTTGGGTCCTGCGTCGGTTGCTGTCGCTTCTTCCCCGACGTCAGGTCGTCAGGGGTATAAAAGTTGCAGCCGACGCCATTTTCTTTGGTCTTTTTTGCCATGCGGTGCCTGAAGCAGTTCGCAAGTGCCAGTTAGCCGACTCCTGAGATTTTTGTGTTCATGTTTGAGATCCGAAGTCTTCATTAAAAGCTAAGTACCCCGTTGGGAAAACTTTTTCCTTGCTCCAGACCGATGTCAGAAAAAGTTAATAATTAAATACCTCATAAGGATTTTCATTCTTACTGTATTCCTTGCCTAGGCCCTGACCACGACGTCTCTAGTTGTCTGTTTTGTGCTAGATTTAACCAACGCACTATTAAGCGTTGGTACGATTTTGCATTAAGTTATTTTGGGCAAAGATTTAATTATACAATGTCGTCGGATAGCCATCCGACTACCGGAGTCCACAAAAAACGCAAAGAAAAAAGAAAAAGAGAGGCAACCGAGGTCCAAACCCAACGACGAAGCTTCTCCTAAGCAAGTCGCCGGTTCTCAGTGAGGTGCTTTCGCAGCCCCTGACGCCCGCTACTTTAGAGTCGCAGGCTTCTACCGACTCCCATGTGGAGTCGGCCAGGCCACTGGAAACTCAAGGTATTGGAGCCTCGGAGATTATTCCCTCAGATGGGTCCGGAGCCGCTGAGCAGGCATCGGCTTCTGAGGGTGTATTCAGACCTAAACAATTATATATTAAACCGACTTCAAAGGCAAAGACTAAAACACCTTTAAAGGCAAAGAAACAATTTCGCCAGCCACATGGACAGGCCTCCATGCCCAAAAAACAGATGCTCAAAATGGCCGAAGACTTAATTACCTTGATCAGGGGTTCCCATCCCCCTCCTGATAAGAGGCGTAGGCAAGAGACAGACTATGAATCTTCAGATCAGGTTTCCATTTCTTCTGATTCCTCTTCTGATCAGGAATATTCTCTTCCTCCCTATGAGGATTCTGATGCTGAAGAATCAATTCCTTCAGCTTCTCCTCCTGAGGACTACTCTTTTGGGGAAACCTTGCATACCATGAGGGAGCACTTCCACTGGGAGAGCCAAGATTTTTCAGAATCTAAGAAGAGGCTCAGAGACTTCCTTTAACTACCTCAACACAGGCCTCTAGCTATTCCACCTGTGTTAGACATTGTAGATGATGTGTTCTCAGAGTCTAGTCTGACCCCTGACTCCTTACCTCCAGCTCCTGTTAAGCCGGACAGATACTACAGGGTCCCTGACTCTCATAAATTTCTTTTCAAAAACCCCTCTGCAGACCCAGAAACTATTTCTCAGGGTCCCAAAGGGGTCAAGGCTTCCACTGCAAAAAAACTCTACCCCCTCTGACAGGGATTCTAGGGCACTGGATAGATGGGGAAAAAAGATTTACACATCTGCTACCTTAGCTATAAGGGCCTTAAATTGCCAGTTGCATATGCTCAAATATCAGCAATATATCACGACACTGCTTAAACAGAAAATTATGGTAAATTCTGAATGTGCAGAAAACCAAGAAATGCAGGATTTATTGCATGCAGCTGAACAAGTTGGAAAGCGTACTTTGCAATGTGGTTTTGATTCTCTGGAGGCCTCCTGCAGGGCCGCTGTTACGGGTTCTGTCATTAGGAGGCATGCTTGGTTAAAGGAACAAAATCTGCCTAATCATGTTAAAGCAAAATTATTAGATGCTCCATTACAACATGATACCTTGTTTGGTGTTAAAGAAAATGGAGGACAAAGATAAATCAATGCAAACGGTCAATGATTTCTTACAGGTACAGCCACCTAGATTTAGCAGACACTGGCCTGCAAAGAATTGGTCCTTTTCAGTCTCAGACAGACCTCAAAGGGGCAGATCCAGACGCCCTAGAGGCAGATCACAGCCGCAAGGTTCCTACAGGTCTAAGCAATGGGGTGCTTCTACCTCCAAAGGTGGAGAAGACAAATCACAACCATATAGGAAAACAGTCCCAATGACTTCTCCCTGCCTGCACCAAGCACTTATCTTCTGGCAGCACCCTTAGGGGGAAAACTAGCACTTTTTTCTCAAAATTGGCGCATTATAACCCAGGACAAATGGGTTCTAGACATAGTGTCACAAGGCTACAAGTTTCACTTCCATACCCTGCCAAGGGCAAACGGTTGGCCAGACCTGCTAAAAAATCAATGGGCAGAGGCTCAAAAACAAGTCGCAGCTCTCATGGACATGAGGGCAATTCAACAAGTGCCACAGCAAGAGCAGGGACAAGGATTTTATTCAAGACTGTTCTTGGTACCCAGAAAGGACAAAGTATGGAGACCAATACTGGACCTATCTATTCTAAACACTTTCCTGTATTTACCAAAATTCAAGATGTTGACCTTGCAGCAGCTTCTGCCCATGCTGGGCAGCAAGGCTTGGCTCGTGACTTTAGACCTAAAAGAGGCATACCTGCATGTCCCAATCAGACAATCATGCAGAAGATACCTCAAATTCAAGGCTGGCTCAAAGCATTACCAATTCTCTGCACTGCCCTTTGATTTATCTACTACGCCCAGGGTCTTCACAAAGTGCCTGGCACCAGTAATTGCTTACTGCAGACAAAGAGGAATACAAATATATCCTTACTTGGATGACTGCCTCATACAAGCAGAGAACAAGGACATTCTACTACAGCATCTGACGTTTATGAAAAGACTTTTAACATGCCTAGGATACACAGTCAACAAAACGAAATCAAAACTAGTACCCTCTCAAGAGATAATATTCCTGGGTGCAAGCTTAAATACAACTGCCCAGATGGCTTATCTCACTCCAGACAAACAAAGGCAAATTGACTACCTGTTTCAAGGAAATGGCAACAAAGGCCCAGCTATCTGCAAGAAAAATTCTGCAGGCTTTGGGCTTCATGGCATATGAGGAAAATTCAGTGGTACCTAAAAAGTGTCTGGACACAACATTGCCACAGCCTGGAAACAATTACTCTCATTCCTTGCCTGCAACAGGAGTTTCGATGGTGGGCAAAGGCTTGTCACCAAAACAAGGGACAGCCATTCTCACTACCCCCAGCCAGGCAGAGCCTAACGACGGATGCATCAGATTATGCCTGGGAGGCACACATGGCAGGAAGCGGCATTCAGGGCACCTGGTCCACAAACCAAAAGCATCTACATATCAGTCAAAAAGAGATGCTAGCTGTTCAAAATGCCCTGACAGCCTTCAAGGACCTACTTCAACTGGGACAACTACTGATAAAGACAGACAACACCACGGTCGTGGTACATAAACAAGCAGGGGGGCACTCATTCTTACCCCCTTTGCAGACTAGCCATGGCTTTATGGGACAGAGCATTGACTTGCCAAGTTCATCTGCAGGCACAATTCCTGCCAGAAAAGGAAAATACTCTGGCAGACGAACTAAGCAGAAACCTCATGGATCCCCACGAGTGGCACCTGGATCCACAAGTCTTCAGCATGATAACAAAGAAATGGGGACGCCCGGACATAGATCTATTTGCCTCCCCTCACAACAATCAACTAAAAAGATTTTGCACAAGGACTTGTCACAGACAAGCTTGGAAAGTGGACGCCTTATCTTTCAACTGGACAAACCTATCAGTATATGCCTTTCCTCCTCTGCCTCCCCTCCCCAAGGTACTCCTAAAGGTCAGACAGGAGAAACCAAAAATGATTCCGATTGCCCCAGACTGGCCACGCCAGTACTGGTATCCGAGCTTAAGGAACTTGTCCCAATGCCCAGCCTGGACCTTACCTCAAATACCTCATCTACTGTCCCAGCAAAACAATCAGATTCTGCACAGCCAACTCAGGACTCTAAACCTGGCAGCATGGTGGATAATGTAGCCATACAAACCACACCTCTCAGTAAAGCTGTGATGGATGTCATTTTAGAAGCCAGAAGGCCTGGTACTAGAAAATCCTATGCTGGGAAATGGAAGAGATTTTGTGCTTGGAACCAAGCTTAAGGAACTGATACAGCTGTCCCAAATATTCCTCAGATTTTGCAATACAGAGCCACCACTCTTTTCTCATCCTTTATTAAGGCAGTACCTCAGAGGAGCCAAAAACTTAAGGCCTCCAAGGAGAACACCAATACCTGCATGGGACCTCAATTATGTCTTGGGAAAACTCACCTTACCTCCTTTTGAGCCAGCTGCTACTGCGGATATAAAATTCTTATCTTGGAAAACAGCTCTGCTCCTAGCAATAACTTCTGCAAGACGAGTTTCAGAGCTACAGGCTCTCATGGCTGTGGAACCCTTTATCATTTTTTGTCCAGACAGGGTCTCTCTGAGAACAAACCCTACATTTATGCCTAAGGTGGTATCCAGTGTAGCCCTTAACCAAACTATTGATTTGCCAACTTTTTATCCAAATCCACAGAACAAGGGGGAGAAAATTCTGCATTCTTTGGACGTACACAAACAACTTAAATTCTACTTGGACAAAACTAAAGTTTTCAGAAAGACAGAACAATTACTAGTGGCATATGCCGCAGCATCACAAGGAAAGGCCATCTCCAACCAGACTATTTCAAAGTGGATACTTCACTGCATTTGTTTCTGCTACTCACAGCATGGCAAACCAGTGCCTAAGGGCATTAGGCCACATTCAACCAGAGCTGCAGCCACTTCTGCAGCCTTTCTCAGGAGAGTACCAACCAAAGACATTTTAGAGGCTTCTACTTGGAGTTCAGTGCATACCTTTACAAAACATTACAATCTGCCTCTTTACTCTAAATCCAGGGCAGGCTTTGCCACTGCAGTTCTGCAGGGCCTCATAGCCGCTCCTAATGCTGTTTAGCTCCAGCCCCCCAACCATAGCTTTGGGACTCAACCCAAATGTAATGACTGCAACAGTGAAACACAAAGAACATAGTACAGTTGTGTACACTTACCATAAATGTAGATGTTCGAGTGTATTCACTGTTGCAGTCCAGGTTACCCACCCGCCATCCCCCTTACTTTTGCTGGAACTTATCTTTACTTCTCTAATCTATTCAACCTAAGTGGTGTATTTGCTTATAGATGAAGGTAAAGCTTAATGTTAAGTTGTCAATCTTGCCTTCATTCTTGCTGGATGGGTTCGGAGCCGATCCTCGGCTCCGACTAATGCTGTTTAGCTCCAGCCCCCCAACCATAGCTTTGGGACTCAACCCAAATGTAATGACTGCAACAGTGAAACACAAAGAACATAGTACAGTTGTGTACACTTACCATAAATGTAGATGTTCGAGTGTATTCACTGTTGCAGTCCAGGTTACCCACCCGCCATCCCCCTTACTTTTGCTGGAACTTATCTTTACTTCTCTAATCTATTCAACCTAAGTGGTGTATTTGCTTATAGATGAAGGTAAAGCTTAATGTTAAGTTGTCAATCTTGCCTTCATTCTTGCTGGATGGGTTCGGAGCCGATCCTCGGCTCCGACTCGGCTTATACCAAAGCTCGAGAGCTATTTGTACCGGCTCGAGGTAACCCTGTATCCCACAATGCTAGGCGCTAACTACCCAGATCTCGTTTGCCGCTTAGCCGCGAGGCTGCGTTTTTGCCGGCTCTCTGGTAAAAGTTTTTCAAAAGCAGTTTTTCTGGTAAGATTTTTCCATTTTATTTTCAGGGTTAGTGTACATTATTTCCCCTTTACCTTTTTAGAGTAGCCTGCCTTTATATTGTCCCCTTTTGGGTCTGTTTTTCTATCCCCTCGGTCCCCTTTTTATCAGGCCTTCGGGCCAAGTTTGTACTCTAGTTTTTTGTCTTCAGTTAAAGTAGTCAGTTTAATTATTTTAATCTTAGTCTTTGGTGTGGTGAAGTGACTGGACTAAGTTTTCTTTGGTGTGGTGTGGTGTGGTGTGTGTGTGTGTGTGTTTTACCACAAGATGTCTAAGGAGTCCAAGGTCTCAGGCTTCAAGAAGTGTGACTTGTGCTGTCAGAAAGTGTCTCTGACAGACGGTCACACTTCTTGTGTTTATTGCCTAGGCCCTCTGCACCTGCAGGACTCTTGTTCTGTCTGCCATGCATTCAGTCCAAGAGTCCTGCAGAAACAAGTTGATTTTGAGAGGCTTGTTGAAGCCCGAAGGTTCCCCGGCCAAGTCCTCGTCGGGCAAACCTTCCAAGCCCACTAAATCGTCGGCTCCGAGTACAGAGCCTTCTCGGCCAGTGGCGCTACTTCTGTTTCTGCATTGGCTCCGGCTGGAGCCGAGGCTTCAAGAACTCAGTCGGCTCCGATAGTTATGTCAGAACCGTCTTCGAGTCGTAAGCGCTCCAGGTCCCCTTCTTTGGAGTCGGTCCATTCGGCTCCGAGATCTCCTTTGCTTTTGGAGAGCAGCCATCGGTCCCATTCCTCTCTGTCTTCCAGGCTTTCGGACCATGACCTCGAGAGGGTGGTTAGCAGACTCCTTAAGTCGCAGGCACTGGCCCAGATGCTTCATAGCCCTTCTCAACAGACAGTGGCTATCCCCATTCCATCGTCGATTCCTCCTCCGACTCTTCCTCTGAGTTCGGAGCCGGAGTTTGTGGGAGCCGGGTCCGTCAACACGTCGGAGCCAATACCACCCATTTCGGCTCCGTCGTCGGCTCTGATTTCTTCCATGGTGCCACCCTTGGAGGGATCCGGGCACCGTGACTCCCTCATCGGCTCCGAGGGGGCGAGTGGCATTGAACCCTTGTCTGACCCCATTCTCCCTCTCGGAGCCTCAGCGCAGGTGAGTTCGGCTCCAACATCGACCTCGGAGCTATCCCTCTCGGTGCCGGGAGTGGTCCTTATCTCTTCGGAGCGGGGACCTTCTTCCTTGCCTGATAGGGGTGCTTTCAAGGTCATGAGGAGTGTGCTGGCCCCTGTGCCTGCTCCTCTGTCGGCTCCCTTTAGCTCCTCCCACTGTAGTGCCTGCTACGGTCTCTACCCATCCTCTCAACCCTGACCGCAGAGATCCTACGCCTCAGGTGCCCCCATTGGGAGCATCCTCCTCTTCTGAGGCCTCCCCTGATCCGTCAGGGGAGCCCCCTCGGAAGAGGAAATGTAAGAGGAAGCATGTGGACTCCCCTGAGTCCGTCACATCTGACACCAACTTGGATGATTCGGAAGGGTCCCCACGATCCCCCTCTGAGGATGTCTCCTTTTCTGACATCCTTGAGATCCTCAAGCAGAGGGGGAACTGGTCTACCCTCAATCCTTCCGAGGATGAGTCAGTCTACCTAGAGGCGTTTGGTTCTCGCCCTTCCACTTCCTGGGTGTCTCCGCCCTTTGACCCCCTTATGGAAGTGGTGGCCAGAAAGGCATGGACGGCCCCTGACTCGATGGAACCTACCCCAAGGAGGCCTTCAAAATTTATCACAGCCCCTTCTGATAAACAGTTTTTGACTAAGGGTGTCCCTGTTGATGCCATGGTGGTGGCAGCAGCCACTAAGAAGGAACTGGCCTATCCTTCAGTACCTGTCCATCCTTCTAATAAGGATTCTAGGACCATGGATAGGTACAGCAAGCGGATGTTTTCTTCAGCGACCTTTACCATGCGGTCACTGAATTACTTATGTCATTTCACCCGCCTTCAGAGAGACTTGCTCAAAGAAATGGCTGATACCCTACAGGATCCAACAGCTGCGGGGTCTCAGGACAAAATCAACTCCCAGCTGGCAACCCTAAACTCGATTGTTAACTCCTCCATGTGGCTTATTTCTTATGCGGCCGATGGAGTGAGTAGGGCTGCAGGCACAGGCGTGGCCTTAAGATGTCACGCCTGGATGCGGCTTTGTAACTTTGCTGACCCCTTTAAGGCATCCTTCACCAACTCTCCCTTTGATGGTTCGGCGTTGTTTGGACCTCAGGTGAAGGATACTTTGACCAGATGCGAACAAGAAGGCAAGACTCTCTCTGCCGTGGGAGTCCGTTTTTCCACCCCATCTAGACCATACCCCAAAGGTCAGAAAGGTGGAAAAATGTGGTTCCGCAAACCACAGGGAGTCGCGCCGGACACACGAGGTGAGTTCCCCTCTAGAGGCAGGGGGGGACAATAACAGATGCCACCCTAGGGGCAGAGGGGGTCCGCAGAATCAGGGTAGCAGAGAAGCTGTCTCTGGCCAACCCTTCCAGCATCCCTGAGAAGCTGCCCGACTGTATACATTCGGAGGCAGTCGGGGGAAGATTATCACTGTACCCAAAAGCCTGGCTTTCCCTCACCAAAGACAAATGGGTACGGTCGATCATATCCGAGGGTTACAAAATTCTCTTTGTCCACACCCCAAAACAGCCAAAAAGGCCCCTTCCAGATGTTCCACCCGGTCTAAGGAAACAAGCAGTATTAGAAATCTCAAAACTGTTAAGAAAAAGGGCCATCCAACCAGTCCCAGCAGACCAGCAAGGATCCGGAATCTACTCCAAGTTCTTTTTGGTACCAAAAAAGACAGGGGACTGGAGACCAATTTTGGATCTCAGCAGAATAAACAAGTCTGTTCAAAGAACGAAGTTCCGGATGGTCACGCTACAGTCCATTCTACCCTTTTTGGGCCAGGACCATTGGATGTGCTCTATAGACCTTCAGGATGCGTACTACCACATCAAAATGCACAGGCGCTCCAGGAGGTTTCTCCGCTTCCGGCTGGGGGCCAGTCACTACCAATTCAGGGCCCTGCCCTTTGGTCTCACTACAGCCCCCCGAGTGTTCACCAAATGTATGGCAGTGATTACGGCTCATCTGAGGCATCAAGGATTCCAGGTGTTTCCATATCTGGATGACTGGCTCCTTACCGCCACCACCAGGCGTCAACTTATTCAGTCCAGAGATTACACCATTCAGATTTGCGAAGAGCTAGGTATCTCCATAAATTTCGAAAAGTCTGCTTTGTCGCCTTGTCAGTCTATTACCTTCATAGGCGCCATATTAGACGCAGTCGAACTATCTGCAAAACTAACGGCACAAAGAGTCTCAGATATTCGCGAACATGTTCATATCCTTCTTCAGAACAACAAAATCCAGGCCAAGTTTGTACTGAAGACTCTAGGTCTCATGGCGGCTGCCATTACATTACTTCCCTTAGCTCGCTTCCACATGCGACTCCTTCAGTGGATGCTCTTCTCTCAGTGGTCCTTCCAGCAGCTCCCGATGTCACACAACATTTTAATAACTCAGTCATGCAAGAAACACCTGTCTTGGTGGATGGTCTCCCTTCAAGTGATTCAGGGCAGACCCTTTGTCTCCCCCCCCCCCCGGTTGCTACAGTGACAACGGATGCTTCCCTGATCGGGTGGGGGGGCATTTTCAGGGCAGGATGGTCCAGGGCACTTGGCAACCTTTCGAGTGCCACCTGCACATAAATGTCCTAGAGATGAGAGCAGTACTTTTAGCGTTGCAAGCCCTTCAGGACTCTCTTCCCATCAGGACGATTGCAGTTCAGACGGACAATGTGTCCGTAGTGTGGTACATCAACAAGCAGGGCGGAACCAAGTCCTGTCCCTTATGTCGAGAAGCACTCAGACTTTGGCAGTGGGCGATCTCCTCTCAGCGGTTTCTGATAGCAACGCATATCCCCGGGAAGTCCAACGTCATAGCGGACAGGCTGAGCAGAGCCATTCTCATGCCGCACAAGTGGTCTCTCAACCATTCAGTAGTGGAGAAAATTTTTGGAAAATGGGGTCAGCTTTGCTGCGATCTTTTCGCAACACCCCAGAACAGCAAGTGCCATGAATTTTTCACACTCTTCCCGGCAACTCCCCCAGAGACACTCTAGTCCACGATTGGCCCCGGGGTCTCCTGTACGCTTTTCCCCCTTTTCCATTAATCACTCAGTTGATTCAGAAAGCTACCACTTTGAGATCCACAATGAACCTCATTGCTCCGTACTGGCCTCGACAAATCTGGTTTCCATTCCTGCATCGTTACCTCTTGGAGCAGCCCTGGCGTCTGGACCCAGTTCCAGATCTCTTGACCCTTCAGTCGGGCAAGCTGCACCAATCCCTCCCCTCTCTCAACCTCACAGCTTGGTTGCTCCACTTCCTACCTTAGCCAGGCTTCCCTTTATCTCCCATTCGGTGCGTGACATCATTTTAGCTTCTCACAAATCTTCTACCAGGAGGATTTATGCTAGCAAATGGAAACGTTTTTCCTTCTGGGCAAAGTCTAGGAACATAGACCCATTCGTGGCTCCTATCCAATCGGTCCTGGATTTTTCGGCCGAACTTTTTCAATCGGGATCTTCTTCATCCACTATCAGAGTCCAGTTAGCGGCCATTTCAATTTTTCATGTGGGCCTGTCAGACTCCTCTATTATGTCTCATAAGCTGTGTAAAGCCTTCCTTAAAGGTATCTTTTTACTTAAGCCCCCGGTCAGACATCCCCCACCGCAGTGGGATTTGAATCTAGTTTTAACCTCCTTGATTCTCCCTCCCTTTGAACCTGCGGCTTCCTGTTTGAAGTTTCTTTCATGGAAGACTTTGTTTCTAGTGGCCATAACCTCTGCGAGGAGAGTCTCAGAACTTCACGCCCTTTGCGTTCGTCCTCCTTATCTGGTTTTCCATAAAGATAGAGTGTCCCTAAGAACTAACCCCTCTTTTTTACCCAAGATATCTTCTGAGGCAAATCTAAACCAGACTATCAATCTCCCAGTTTTCTTCCCTAATTATTCCAACAGAGCGGAACAAAAGTTGCATTTCTTGGATGTAAACCGCCAACTCCGTTACTACCTGGATAGAACCAAGCAATTTAGGAAATCTGAGCAGCTCTTCCTATCTTATGCTGAAGGGAAGAAAGGCCTTCCAGTTTCCAAAGTAACCCTTTCTAGATGGTTGGCCTCTGTCATCACTTTCATCTATGAACTGAGGCATCAAAAGCTTCCATCAAAACCTAGAACCCATTCAACTAGAGCCTTAGCTACGTCAATAGCCTTTCAGGACAGGTTGCCTTTAGATTCTATTTGTGCGGCAGCCACATGGGCCTCTCCCCATACCTTTATTTCTCATTATAAATTGGACATGGCCTCCAGAAGCCGAGCTAACTTTGGTTCCACCGTCCTCAAGAGTCTGTTCCGATGAGCCACCCAGGTTTGAGGTGCTAGGGATGCGGTCCCATCCAGCAAGAATGAAGGCGAGATTGACAACTTAACATTGAGAAGTTATGTACCTACCATAACGTTCCATGTTAGTTGTCTTCTTCTCGCCTTCTTTCTTGCGTCCCGCCCTCCAACCCCCTAGCCTGGACAGACCGATAGGATCCTATGGGGCCTTTTTTTTTTTTGCCCAGTATGGTCTCCAGTGGTTATCCTTTTCTTGGGATGGCTATCTATTTGGGTATGCCTGTCTCTCTCCTTTGTTCTGGGGACAGAACTGCTATAGTGTTAGCTATCAAACGAGATCTGGGTAGTTAGCGTCTAGCATTGTGGGATACAGGGTTACCTCGAGCCGGTAAAAATAGCTCTCGAGCTTTGATATAAGCAGAGTCGGAGCTGAGGATCGGCTCCGAACCCATCCAGCAAGAAAGAAGGCGAGAAGAAGTCAACTAACATGGAACGTTATGGTAGGTACATAACTTCTCATTTTGGTGCATGTATGTTTTATTTACATATTTTTAGCCTACCCTTTTGGGGGCACCTGACATCTGGGGCAGGCAAAACTGAAGAAAATCACGTTGACTGCATCTTTTATACCCCTGACGACCTGACGTCAGGGTAGAGGCGACAGCAACCGACGCAGGACCCAAGACTTTGGAATTCAGGCCGACTGAGGGCAACCTGCCAGCAGGATAACCCAAATGTAATGACTGCAACAGTGAATACACTCGAACATCTACATTTATGGTAAGTGTACACAACTGTACTTTTCTTCCCCCCCAATTTCCTTACATAATCTGAGGCCTTTTGTTCACCCTATTCTAACTTTTCCTTACACCTACCCTCTTATACGCATATACAAATCAGGTCAGATATCCAGCATTATTCAGTAGAAAGACTGTCTCATGTGACATTAGTCAGGAGAATCAGAATATATGTGCAGAACATTTGGATACATTTCTCAGCACTGTTATCCAGCATTTCCCCAAACTGTTATTAATCAACAGTGCTCCTGAAGACAGCATTTCGATATTATTAACAGCTAAGAAATTATTCCAAACTACAGCATGGGCAGAATTCATACTGAGAAGTACACAAATACTTGGCCAATAAAGGAGAGACTGGCAAATGTTCATTCATTCCAGTCTCATTTAATTTGTTCCCAGTTAATTCAAGTACACACTTTAAAGGTGGATAGAGCCAGTGAATCAGTACTATAACACAGCCAGCTCTCAGGACATTAAAATGGCAAAATGGATTATCCATTTATGCAAAAGCTTTTCCCTGACACACTAATAACTTATTTTCCCCAGTAACCCCTTCAGTTGTTGGTGTTGTGTATGCACAAGCACCAAAATGACACAGTAAAATATTTGCCCAGCAGTCACTTCAGCAGTCTGACCATGTATGCACAAGCACTTCCCTGATACACAAATGAATTATTTCCCCAAGCAAAATCTTCATTAGTAGGTCCAGATATCCACAGTCGGCAAAATGAAATGGTTCCCCAAATGACCCTTCAGTAACATTTTCCAGTATGTGCAATCACTAAAATAATGCATTCAGCCAAGCGATCCCTTCAGTACCACCAGATATAATCACCATCCAGATATAATAATTAATTTTCTAAATACAGTGCACTCTTGCCTTAGAGTTGGCAACAATATCATAGGCAACATTCAGCATGTCAGTCTTTTCCTGTCTGTACTGCAGTCTGGCATCAGTCCATAGCTCTCAAATTCCTAACACTAAAAACCTGCACAAAGCAAAAAATAATTGGGTGCCAAAGCCCCTGTAAAACAGGGGCAAAGTTTAAATATTACTGTCATAAACTAAGAAACTTGCTAGAATAAAAGATATTGTTCTACCATGCATTACCTGAAGGATATGAAGTCTGAAACTGAAATGCCTGTCACTATTTAGTGAATTTTATCCACACTGATTTGCCACAAAAATCCAGAAAATCACAAATTTTATGAGGATGAAGTCAGCTTTGGAGAAGTTTTTTGTTTAACCCTAGTTTTGGGGGGGGGGGGGTCACCTATATTAGACAGATATTGTGACATCATGAACTCTCCAGTCTGCAGAGTCACATTAGATTGAAGTTTGGCAGTTAGTGCAAATATAAGCTACCAACAAACAGACTCATACGGTACAGGGTTTTATTCCCCTAAGCCTTCGTTCGCCTACTGGGTGATCCAGAGCATGTTAATTAGAGCTTTGGAGGAATCTGTGAAATTGAGCCAATATCCTGCTCTGCACCCCTAGTAATTACCTAAGAACATTAGAACACACATCTACAATATGAATCATAACCAAAAACATACTCATGAACTTGTCTCACACACACACACCCTTAAAACCCCTTATCATTCTAATTGATAAATAGATTTAACATTCCAAACAAAGTTATAAGTTGTAAACAAAACATTCCCTACCCTGTACAAAACAAATATGAACTTCCCTTTTTACACAAACAAAGCTAGTATCAATACCCTGAAGTCTACTGTGCACAGATCTCAGTATGTGGATAAAATGTGTATATGCTTCATCACACACACACAGCAACTCTCATTTTGCTTGAAAAGAAAAAAATCACATATATGCACACGTGTAGAAGAAAAGCGACCTTTGCATCCATTAAAGCTATCTGAGCAGGAACAAGAGGCCAAAAAAAAAATAAACAAAACACAGCACTCACTTGTACGTACGTAACCATGAACAAAACTGCCACTTGTACTATAATGTGAAATGCTACCTACTCAAGAAACACTAAGCAATACGATTAAAAGTACTGAAGCTTTTCTTTCAGGCCCCTAATACTGGAACCATTGTGAATACATCAACTAAACAAAGCGATGCGCATTTGAGCAGCACGCAGATAGTCAATTAGCAAGTGAGAATCAAGGCTGTTACAAACATAAAAGTGTAGCTTATTTTACTGGATACAACCCTGTAAACCTTTGAGCACCCTAGAATTTTTCACTTCTTTGAAGCTTTTTTTTTTTTTTTTTTTTTTAATTAAGCAGAACACTGGACCTGATAACTGAAATAATCATGGCCCCCTCCACAAAAAGGAGTAATGTACATGAACAGCTCAGTAATTCAAGACAGGTAGACTGGCAGTACTAATAGGAAAGAGGGAAAAACAGAAGACCCCGTTACGTATGGGAGAGAATTTCTTAAGTGCATAATTATTGGAAAACAATCCACTTAGTAAATAATTGTAGTCCAGTAAGATATTCAGTTTATCAAAACAAAACAAAAAATTCTAGGTACAGCCATTCACTGGCCCTACTATACCCCAGATCAGAAGGCCGAAAGTAGTACTGTACAAAAAAACATTGGCAGAGCCTTTTTCCACTAGCTAAGACCATATTCCAAACTTGTCTGACTAGTAAATAAGAATAATCTTGTGAAATAAAAGACCCAACACAACAATTTATTTATATGCCAAAAAGTCAAGCAACCACATTTACCTCATGGCGATGGGTCCTCTGGCATGACAGTGGCTGTACTTTCCTCTGTATCTATCTGATTGGCACAGAAAATAAATAGAGTGATCCAGTAGCAAAGCAGGTAATTTCTGCAAATGTCAGGAAAAAAAGGGAATAGCTGCTGCTGGACCCTCTATTTTGACAGGACAATGGAAACTTAGAACTGGGGGTGGAGATGTTATGCAAGTGGTGGCTTGGATTGCAAGAATCCGATTGGCTGCCACCACTTGCTTTAGGAAACCCAGACAGAGTCGGATTTGGAGTAATCAGAAACAAAGACAGAGTGCATGCCAAGCCACTTTTCTCAGAAAAGTCCAGTAGGACTCTCAGGTAGCTCCACTGTGAATCCTAAGTTGAGAAGGTAATTGACAATGTTCAGTTACTTTTTCAACTTATTTTTCAACAATAGCTTTAAATTAGGTCTAAAAACTTACTCTCGCTGCTGGAAGGCACTCTGGGTTAACATGATGCAGTTCCTATTACCTCATAGCGCTCGGATTTAAGCACAGAGGTGCCATGGGATGGTACTCAGGGTTAATGAGTTTAAGCCATTACTGTGTCTCAGTGCTACTCAGTGCTTGATGATGTTTATATCCTAATGCGAGACTGGAGCATAAGCGCTGTGAAAGTTGCATAACAAAATTGGGTTATACACCTCTTTGATGTCAGAGAGATAAATAATAGGGTTGTCTTTTTTCCTGTTTTGGAGCATAAAATGTATGTTCCAGCTACTACAAGGTTGTAAAACTCATGTTCATTTCTATGAACCTGGTTATAAGAGGGCTTTTTTTTCACATGATAAAAGCACTCCAAAACCAACTAGCAAGTGTTTGAGACACAGATGTCAAGAAATTCACATCAAGAACTGCTGCTTCTCCTTTTTAAAGCTCTCGTTCCACTTTATGTATCTCCTTCCCAATATTTAGCACTTCAGTTACATTTGGTTTAGATTTTGATTTCCAATTCCTAGTAATTGCTTTTTTGCAGCCAGCAGCATTGAAGTTAGTAAGACCTTGCTTTGTTTTGGCAGTTCAGATCCTGTATGCTGTATCCTGGCTCAAAAGAATAATTTCCTTGGTTACAAACATTTGCTATCCCTAGGTGTTGTAGCCCTGCACTGCCGGGGTGCTTTCCACAGCTTTAAACCATGTCTCAGTAACTGCACAGATGTCCACATTTCCAAGAATAGGGAGAGCCTCGAGGGAATAGAATTTCTGGTTTAGGCTCCCGGCATTGAATAACACCTTTAGATTCTCTTAGGTTGGATTTGCTCTGTTGGAAGGTTTGTCAGTTTGGCATTGCTCAAAAAAGGCACTGGGTGGGGGGGGGGGGGGGAGAACAATGTTTTCTCAAGTTATTCAAAAGCTCTTTTGGCCAAATCCTCTCGTACTGACAAATATCCCTCTTGGAGTGACTGCAGAAACTAAGCCAGTTATTGAAGTCGCTTATCTTTTATTTATATTGTGGCATCATCCTTGGCGAAGGTAGAATGCTTCTCAGTACTAGGCACATTACAGTGTGGGACACTCAATCTGAGAGCTCCATAATGTCTCTTCATATAGTCCAGGGAGGTATGTCTCAAGTCGTTTACACCCACATGGAATATGACTCAAGTGATAATTTACTTATTTGACATTTATTAACCGGTTTAGTCCGACTGGGCACAAAAAAACCTTTTTCAGCAGAGACCCGAGGAGAAAAGCACCAAACATATACAATAAGAAAGTAAAACTTACACAGGTACAAAATACAAATAACAGCTTAACTTATAATGTCTGACTGACACCTTCAGGTACATCTACAGTTAACTCCCACTGACGCCTCCAGGTGCCAAGCAATGGTCCTTTTGGTCTAATGGCCAGAGTGTGTGTGGTTGATTTGGTGACTCCTGGCCCCTGATAGACAATTAACTGTGATTTTCTCCTTATTCTTACTGGTGAGTGGGACATCTCTGTCTCACAGTGGACTCTGCTGTGATTAAAATATTGGATAGTGTGTTGGCTTGCTTTGTGGCCTTTGTGGATGAGGCTGCAAAGGGTGTAGCTTTGTGTTTTTGTGTTGGTTGTTTTTTTGTGGAGTGCTTTTGGAGTTACTGAGGATTGTTTTTTGTATGCTGAATGTCTAGGGTGTCATTGGGGTTTAGGAAGGTTGTTTTTAAGTTCCTCGCCATATGTTGATCTACGTGTTGTGTCAGTACTGTGTGTGATGGGTGCAGTGGTTACATCACTAACACTGATTATTTTGAGTGCTTTTTGTGAGAATATTGCCTCAATTTTCATTTCCAGAGATGGATTATATAATTGGAAATGAGTGGAGTGCTCCCCATGTAGTACATGTTGCTCTGCTATCCTTACTCTTTATGGACTTGAGAATAAGTGAGTGATTTTGAACTGGATGGGAGCACTTGAGGTCATTGGGACCTGCACATTTTATATAATTTATGATGTCTCTGTTATATGTTTTCATTTATCATCTTTTTCACTGTCTGCCATCAGAATTTTGGTGCTCCTCTGCAGTCTTTTCTTGGCAAAGAGGACATGGGGACACACCATTAGGATGCAGTCCTGACACTAGTAGGAAGCTTTTTCTACTAGGTCTCCCTTTAAATCCCCTACAGCCCTACCCACCCATGTGCATGGCATATGATCTTCCATGTGAAGTGTTTTGATCTGCATTATGTTGTATATTATATTTTTTGCATGCATGTATCTGTCTGTATGTATAACATGTTTTGATAGTTTGTTAAATAACACCAGTGTGTTTGAGCACACTTGGCCTTGAATTTAGATCTGTCCTTTTAGCCTTCACACCTGTCCTTTTTTCTGCAGGGATGCAGTGAAACTTCCTCAGTCATTGGAGTGCCATTTCTGGAGAACTGCTAGCTGTGCTAATGGTAACAACTGTCGCTTCCAACATATTCCAGAGCACAAGGGCATTGACATTACCAAAGAGAAAAAATAATTGGATGTACCAGCCTTTGATGACAGTTTCCCTCTCATGTGCCACTTTCACTGATACTGGACTGTGCACGGTCATGATATTTTTGTGGGATTAGAAATTAATTCCATGAAATTCCATGATTTTCATTTTCATGGAAAGGAAGAAAGTGGTCAGTAGCATTTAAATTTCAGTGATGATGAGAAAGCCTATGGGGCTTAAAAGGTATTGCAGTTCATGTTGTGTGTGTCTCTCTTTTTCTTTCTCAATCTCTCTATGCCATTTGTGCCATAATGAATATGTATTATCAAAGATGCTGCAAGACTTTCAGTCTCTCACAGTATCAGGAGATCTGGTAAAGGAACATAAATGGTTGTACCTACCTACTTACCTGCACAGGCACAGATATAATGTGATGTTCTGTGATTGAAGAACAATAATCAGTGTCTTCTTACTGGCACTGTGATAGGTGGAAGTGCACTTTTTGCTTCAGAATTAATGCCAAAAGGGGTTACCGAAGTGTTCAGATGTTGCTTAAGCTTTACTTCATATTTTCAGGAAGTAAGGTGCTGTTACTGAGACATGTTTGCAGCCTTTTAAAAGCATTGTATTAGTCATCATAATGTTGACATAATTAAATCAATCTTCCCCCTCCTATATTTTTTTGTATTTCACACATCACTTAAATCCAACTGACTGTCCATATGAAGTTATGTACATTTTCTAGTTTGCAGTTTGCCAGGACAGGAACATTTAAAAAATCTTTTATGGGTGAGAAAGACTTCAGAGTGCCTAATCTGCATGACTCATTGTAAACTCAGTGATTGTGGCCCCATCAGCAGGATGTTTATTTAACCTTTTTGGTCTTAAAGCAGGGGAGAAAACAGTATATTTTTAATAGTACAGGAAGAATATGGTGTGTGTGTATACACATTGGGGGCTGTACCACTGTCTGAAATAGCTACTGCAGAAGGAAGTCTACACCAGTAACCCACTCATGTCAGAAAGTGACACACAAGGTACAAACAGTTATGCCATGGGAATTATGTAGTGTGGATCCAGTGATTGTTACATCTTTGCAGACTGTCCCATACTTCTTTTTTGGAAGAAGATTATTTCTGATGAGCTTCAAGGTTATATTTTGAAAATCTGCTCTTTTGACATCTTTTCATCCAAAATCAACTGACAGTATTTGTCTGTACTTTATTATTCCTGTCTGAGCAGTGTTTTGCTGTTTGACTACCCGTTTGCAGTGAACGTGAACTAAATATGCAGCACAGAGGTTGAGACAGAGATGAGCTGTACTGGTTGGATATGGTCCATCCTTGTATGATCCTGAGACACCCATGCTCCATGCACCAAACTGTTTTTGTGTCATCTGTTGCCTAATTTGATAGATTTGACACTTGGTGTGTACAGATCATTAGCTATAGCCATGCTGCACTATATGCTTCTATAATACTGTCTCTGGTATTACTGTTTGGAGACTGCTGTGGAAGTATTGACCAATTCACAATGCACTGTTATGTTCTGAGTAACTGCTGTGCTCAGTTAAGCATGTGCACTTTTTTAATTGTAGCTTCAGCTCTGCACTGCTTTTTATAACAATGACTCCCTCTGCGTGCTTCATCTCTAATTGTGTCTAATTTACAAGTGTACATGTTTAGCAACAAAAGACCATAGATGTTTGACTCTTTGTTTGCAGAAATGCTTCTCTTTATATGCTCAGTGCATTTTATTTGGCAGGTAATGGAGTAGATTAAGGCTGAGCTGCTAATGAGCAACATTCTGTTGTCAGGATTTGATTCTTTATGCCTCTGTTTGCCTACTGTGGGACTCAGCAAGTCGGTTAACCAGACCGTGCTTCTGGGCCAAGTCTGAAAAAGGTCCATATGGATCAGTGTTTTACCCCAGTTAACAAATGCAAATAAGCAAACTGGCACTTAAAATTCAAAGCTGTAACATGGTAGCTACAGGGAGCATATTAATTTATGATTATTATTATTTGTAATTGCTGATGGATTTTGGAGGCTACTTTCCAGGTGCATACGTTTCACTCCATTAACTACTGTAAACAAGCAGAGGGAACACGGGTTTTGATGTTGAACAAAAGGTGGCCCTCACTTTATGGAGCCACATATGTCAGCCTTTATACTGTTGTATAGCTCCAGTGTTGAACATTTATATGCTTGATGTGGGTTATGAACTGCAAAGCCTGTGTCATTGTTCACAGTGCTGGTCTGTTGCATCTGCGATAGTGCTGTACACATGACAGGAATCTCTTACATGCTTGTTTAACAATTTAGAATGCTAAAATAACTGTAGTACAAGTGTCCAATAACTCAGTGACATCAAAATTAGCAGGAACCAAGCATAGAATATTTTTCCAATGGTACTTTATTTAAATTGCTATTGCTTTCCTTATAGAGTCCATTTCTGTTACTGAGCTAAATTTGCAGCTTACAATATTTTAAGTATACCTTCAGAAGTTGTTACTATTTATTTTTGATATTTATTGCTGTTTGTTATTGCATCAGAAAGTATAAAAAGTAAGTCAGCTTGGAAGGGTCCTTGTATTATAACCTAGGAAAACTTAGTTCATTACACATTTTCAGTATGTTTTGCTAACCAAGTCGAAGTAAAAAACACACACACACATTTTATGTGTGTGTGTCTATAGTATGCATGTATGTGTATATGTATGTATATACACACACTTTTGAAATAATGGATGTAATCAAACTAAGCAGCAGGGAGAGCTGATTTTATAATAATGGCAACAGAAGTAGTATTGTTGGTTTCCACAAGACTGTACTTATGAATGTTTATTTTTTATCTTCATGTGAACTGAGCTCTCACTTGCTGGAATTTGGGATTTTTCTGCATAAAGAACAGTGTTGTAGTGTTATCTAAAGGTAGAGGTATAATTACAACTTTTGTAGAGCAGCTAAAAATTAAAAAAGTTCCTCTTCAGTTTTTTTTGGAATTCTTTATTTTGGGGAAGCTGTCTTATAAGTCACTTGAAATTAATTCAAAACTTTCCTTACTGACAATATTTTTAATTGATGAATGGGTAGATTATAACACAGTTATATTTTTCCAGAAAGATGACTGAATGCAAGCCGTTTTAATCATTGGTTTGGTTGTCTTGAAAATGTTAAAACATTTATCTCTGCAAATAGCGTACTTTGCTTTCAGAAAATTCATTCCATTATTTATTAATTAATTTCACTTGTGGAGTAAACGCACATTTGATTAATGCTAGTATTTGATGTCAACATTATGATTTGGGAAAATGTGTATCTGCTTTAAAAAAATAAATAAATATATATATATATATATATATATATATATATATATATATATATATATATACACACACACACACACACACACACAACTTTGGAATTTAAAAAAAAAAAGTCTTCCACTTTATACTTGAAAAGGAAGATGATTCTGTTCTGGAAAAGTGATGTAGATCTGTATAGTGCAGCTTTTATGAAAATTGCAATGTACGTCCTGTTTTTCTTCTTTTCTGTGCGCCTTAGGGCAGGATGTGCTTTTGACTCAGAAGAATGAGTCATTAGGCTATTCCAAAACGTCTGTGCACTTTCCTTGTAAGAAACACTGCAACAGTGTAGTAAAGAGTTGTACTTTTTAAGGTTGCACAAGTATAAAAAATGAAAGCTTATTTTCGCCTGCATTATTAACTTTTTATTATTACTTTTCTGTGACTGGACATCATCAGCTGTTTTGAAGAAGTATTATGAATTAAGCAAAATAATTTGTAATTCTGTATAAATATGACTGTTGTCCATTCCTTCAAATTGTCTTGGGTACTTTAAACAAGACACAGGTTATTTCAGCTGAGGAATGGTTGACTGTTGAACTGTACACAATTTAAGAAGTGTTATTCATTCAGATTACTGAAATGCTTTATGATGACTTATTTTCTTAGATTCATTGTTTTACCAATTGGGAAGATGCTTGAAAACTCAAACAGCTGTTTTATGTAAAAAAACCCTTTTGTGTCCTAAATAAGGAGGAAATAATCTGTTATTGCTGTTACTTGAAAAGTTTTCTATCACAGGACAAGTAGACCGGTGTTGTTCTGCAGTTGAAAGCAGAACTTTATAAAGTTTACCATGGTCAGTGAAACTTGACCGTTATATTTAAAGTGGGATTTAGAGAGAGATTTGACATCTCCAGTGGTTTTATTTCTAGTCCCTAATAACACATGCTCATATGCAAAATTATTATAATAATAAATCATTAAGCATTTTATGAAAGTAAATTATTAACACAGTTTTGGCCACTCTCCTGGGCATAGCTTGTATACATTTTTTTATTGTGAGTGCACACATGCTGCTATGCAAGAGCAGCATAGTGCGAAGTAAACTTAATACTGCATGTGTAATGATTCATTTGAGCTAAATTCAGATGGAAAGTGAGGTAATCGTGCCTCAAATGTAAGACACATGCTTACTTTCACATTAGCAGATTTATTTTTTGAAGTTTGAATAGACATAGGTATTGTCCACATCACTACCAATTTAATTTGCCCAAACCTCACAGTCAAGTATTGCATTACTCCATAATAAATTCTGTCATTTTCCCTGGCTTGCAGCTTGCCAGGACCATTTTGATATGTTATGAATTGGGAAACCTTAGAACTATCTTGTTATTTAAAACAGTGTGTTGGGTTTATGAAAGGATGACACACTGCAAAGTTGTTGATTGTAAAGCCACTTGTGTGTAAAAGAACACAAAGCAAAGGTGTTTTTTTCCCATTGTTTTCTCATATTTTATTTGCGATGAATAGTTTACAGTGCATCTACCTTCTATTTGTGAAAAAAAATGCTGCTTCTTTTTAACTTGTGGCTCACATTGACGGGGAAGAATGGAAATGATACAGATTGACAACTTTGGAATAACTGGCATATGTACAATTAAAATTATGTCTTAATTACTGATTGACTGGCATGTTAAAAATTCCTATAGTACTTAGAAATGTTTCTGACAGTTACATGGAGGGAAGAAAAAATGCACATATCTATTTTTTTAAACTCTCCAGTGTTGATTATAAGGTTGATACTTTCAATTTTTTTTTATTTCAGTGTACCAGATTGTGATTAATAAAACCTGTATTAAAAATATGTTCTCTTTCAGTCGGTGTTAGAAATGGTTATTCATATAGTAGCAGAGGGTTGACAGAGGGGAGACAGTATTATTTCCCAATCAGATGCAGTATGTCTAGACTTGGGAAATTTACCACTGGCAGCCTTTTGATTTTGGTAACTCGCATCATGTTTGGGATTCTATTTAACCATTTGAGAGGAATGCATTTGCTCTACAGGACAGAAACCAGATGTAATATAATTGACTGGTATTGTATGAATTAAATGACTCCATTATAATTTCTTGATTTCTGCATGTGCATTTCCTACCTGAGTGAAATGACACCACTTGTCAGAGGTTGACAGTAGAGTAATCCTGACAAAACTTGTAAACATTGAGCCATGGTATTTGTTCTTTTACCTCTAAAAATATTACATAATAGTCTTTAAAAGTATGATTAGTCAACAGGATCAAATTCTTGATTCCAGGATAAGGCTTATTAACTAACAGCTAATAGCCTTAATATGTGCTAAACCTTCCTTTGGTTCTCATGCTCTTCTTCTTCCACTTTTATTCATGATCATCATGAAGGGTAGTCTTTCGTTCAAATATGAAGAGAGCATTTACCATTTTCCCAGAATTTCTCATTGCAGCATTTGAAGTTGCACCACCTTCTGTATTAAGCAGTTCAGTTCAGGTTTATTCCTTCTGGGCTGTTTGAAAATGCTCTTTGGCATAGAAGGATAAAGCCCAAAAACAGTGTTCAGTTAGCAGCACAGAGCTAGAGGAGCCAGGCTGCTGTGCTGCACTGGCAGCATGTGCAAAAAATATAGGTGAACCAGCTGCATTTGGAGCTTAGCAAGACCAGAATACAGTGGACTACTCAGCCAAGGTCTGGTATATGTGCTATTTGACATGTGGCCTTGAACAACAGCAACTGTAGAGCCCTAGAAGGCCAATAATGGGATTTAGGGCCCTACAAAAAAGTGCTGTTTGTCATTTTGGATGACTGCATTGCAACTTGTGCCTTTGCCCACTGGACTGAAGAGGCAGTATGGCTTTTACTTGGGGGTGGGGATGGCAAATGGTTCAGTTGTACATCCAGGAGGAGTGGCTAGATCAGAGAAAGAGAAATCCAAAAATGTTTTATAAAAGTTGCCTTTGGATTTTGCTTTTTAATTTATGTTTTGTCCGTTAGTCAGTAAAACCACTAGACACAAGTGCCTATTTTCAGGGCACCTGGTAGCACTAAATGGTTAAATGACTTGCATATTCCATATATGGAGATGGATGGGATCAAATTATGGATTCCAGGATAAGGCTTTTTAACAGCTGATAGAATTAATATCTGCTGAACTTTCCATTGGTTCCCATGTTTTCTCTTCTCCTTTTGTTTTATTAGCCTTGACAAGTAAATGTGGTCCTCATTTATAGCAGTGGTGTGCAAATGATCTTCAAGCAAAAGACGTAGTATGGGTTATGAATTCAGCTGTAAAAACTGGCAGTTTTCTTTTGGTGCATGGAAGTAGTAGATAGTTCCCATTCATTAAAAGAGATTGCACAAGTATCTGAAAGAACTGTAGGCCCATCTAAGCAATTCCAGTTGTAGTTGAAATTGAATTTGGAAGGGGCTTTTGGCAGAAATCAGTTATGAGGTTTGTATGGGTTGTAGTCTGGATTGGCACGAATGTTTGTCCATTGATGTGGTATTTTGTGAAACAGCAAAAATGTTTGATTCAAATTTCTAATCTTTATACATTACTTTAAACACGTGCCTAACTATGCAGAAGGAGCAAGAGAGAAGGAAATGACAGGAAATAACATGTGGGTAGTCAGAAACATCAAGTAATCCCATTTTACAAGGATTAGATTTATGGCCAGTATTGATCTTATTCCTGGATAATAATCTGCATTAGGAGGCCTCACTGGTAATGTCTTGATGATGATAGTATTAAAAGCTGCAACAAATGAGTACAGTAAAACCAGGGTTACTTAGTCTTATCAAATTAGTAGGAGTGAAAATTAGAGGTGTACAATATAGGAAATAAATGTGTTTTATATATGATATAAATGTTATTGCGTTATCATTTGTGATAGAAGATTAGATCCACTATTCTGGATCTGACTTTAGAATCTTTCTACACTGAGTAACTCTTGGAATTTCCTCTTCTGCTGTCCTTAGTTTGAATTGTTCGTATACTCAGGGTGAATGCATCTGCTGGCTCATACCATGGTATCTTATGTCATTTTAGGAGAGTGCCTATCCTTTTTTTCCTATCATATCTTTTTCACTGCTTACTCATTTTCCATCTTGATCCTAATGTTCATCACAGAAGGATCTCATATTTGCCTAAAAAACTAACATTTTCAAGTGTTCCTTTGTTCACCACATCTTGAACCAGGATCACATGAACACCACTCCAAATTGGGTGAGGAGCATGGCATCGAGCAGTACAAATACTTCAGTAAGGCCACTTGGCAGCAGAGTATGGAGAAACTTGGAAGTCTTCCTCCGCTCTCTTAAAGTGGCTTCATTTAAGGGTGTCTAGAAAGGAGAGTGGCAGCAGGATCCCACTCAAGTTCCTGAGTGGTGCCAGAGCAACTTGGTATGTGAGACAATTTAATTTCAGACATTGGTGTCATATTCCTCCTGCCAAGTCCATCAGTGCGATAATCTCATAAGCATTATTTCTCACCAGCTCTCCCTTGCTTTTTGAGAGTTGTCTGTAATTGCACCCATTAGCCAGTAGTGGGACTTCAGGAGACTACTAGAAGTGATCCCTATGGTCTGGTGTCTGGACCATACTTAAACCAGGTCTGCTGCCATGGAATGACCCTTACACTACCTCCCAGAAGATAGATGGTAATTGCTCTCAGGACCAGGGAATTTTTTCTACAGACCATTCTTCCAGTCAGGTCCAGCAGAACTCTTGTCAGAATTTAGCTTCCGGTGCCTTCATAGTCTGCAGGAAAACTCCAGATATTAGATACTCACCAGCTGTTTAACATTTTGAAAAACTTGCCCCATGGCTGCAGGAGCTGATTATCAGGAGAAAAGAAAAGTCCCCCATTCCACAGGCCTGTGGCATCTGTATTTTCTCCCAGTAAACCCTTAAGTCATTATCCAGACAGGGAGGGTGATTATCCCTGGAACCATCCTTCTTGCAGAACCCGTGCATTAGGATGCCATCTTTGCAGCCTGGACACATTTAGATCCTGCTCCTTTCAAATGAATGCAGACAGTCTCTCCCTATACTCCTTGCTGAGTTGAGTGAAGGTTTGGCTAACAATCCTATGGCAAACTCCTCTGTGATCTGTTTAGTTCAGCATAGGTCCTACAGACCACAGCACTGGTTCACTTTGTATGCTGATAAAGTCCATTGTTTTGGACAGAATACATATGAGGTTGTTCTGCTGTCAAATTAAGATTTAGATCCATTGCTTACCTATCTCATCTCTCCAGGTTCCACCTTCAAGTTCCAGTTTTCTTTTTAGAGCAGGTGCTGGAAAAGCTGTCCTTACCATTGTAGTCAAAGATCATCAACTTAAGACCCTTGTCACAGCTTCCTTATGGCCTGTGTCTTGGGAGACCTCTTCTAGGAAGAGATAATGTCCTTCTATTCACAGGTTGCAGTATTCATCACATATGGGTTTACTCCATTTGCTACCCGAACATCCGGCCAGTATACAAAAGTTTTCAGCCACTGTATGGTGCGTGGGATGTCTGACATGGCTAGTAGAACATGGGCCATAAAAGTGATGTCTGCATGCACCAGCCCCCAAAACTTCTCAGCTGCCAGTCGAAGATCAGGTGTTCCTGCCTTCCCGGCCGTCAGATCTCAGATCAGATAAGTGTCCCGTTGGAGAACCTTTTTAGTCATTTTCTTTATATTAATGCTTGTTCATGTCATCCAGGAAGGGCAAGTGTAAGTGTGGCCATCAGATACCCCACAAGGACGCTCACTATCAGTTTCTTTTTTGTTTAGGTCGGTCTCACGACTACGAGGCCTGCTCCATTTGCCAGGCATTTTTGCCAAAAACTTTAAGCAGCCATCTGCATGCGCTCAAACTTTATCTGGAAAATCAACATTTAAAACAATTAGCCTTGGGCATGGAGGGTTCTGCCGACGTACATGCCGAACTGCCAAAAATGAAAGCCAGGTCTATCAGGCCTAACACTACCACTGCGCATCTTGCGTCTGAGACTCAGCCTGTGGCTGACATTGGCCTGGTTGAGGATTTGTGCTTTGTTGCCTCTGATACAGTGGGTACCTCCAGGGAAGGCACACAATCCCACATGGAGAGCATGTCCATAGAGGCTTTTCCAACGTCTGTTTCTGACGCCAAGGGGAATGAGTGATTTCAATAGGTCCGTCAAATCTCTTTGGTCCCTTACAGTCGCCCGATTCCAGGCCTTCCTCCCTTCAGATGCTTGCCAGGCCTCTCAAAAGGAAGGAAAAAAGAAAACACATTTCACGTACTACTGAAAGCATGCGTGACTGGGAGGCTTTCAGCCAAAGTTTGTTTAATGCTTTTGTGGTCTTATGGCCTACCACTACAGGGACTTCAACCATCCCTCCTCTTATACTGAGCCCAAGGCCTCTAACATCAGACCCCTCTGAGGGAATTGGAGGAATTTTCTGATTATTCATCTGAACAATCACTCTCTTATACTTCTCAGCTTTTTTCTCCCTTGGGATATGGCTCCCCAGAGGAAGAATCCATTGATTCTGACTCCCCAGCTGAGGATTTGATCTTTGGGGAGACTATTACCAAGATGAAAGAACATTTTAAGTGGGAGTCATCTGAAATGACTGAGGTTCAAAAAAGGTATTATGACCTTATTCAAATGGATTCTTCAACTCCTACTGCTGATGTTCTTCATGTTTCACTGTCGAAGTCATCACATTTGGGTTATCCCTGCCAGCGTAGCCCTCGGCCGGCCTGAATACCAGAGATTTAGTATTTCTGCATCGGTTGCTCTCGCTTGAGGACTGACGTCAGTTCATCAGTGGTGTTAAGGAAGGCATCTGACGTCATTACATCAGTCTTTCTTGCCATGGAGCCTGAAGCAGAAGCAGTTTGCATGAGTGCTGGTTGGCTGCTACCTGAGTTTCGTTTCCATTCAAAAGCTAAGTACCCCATTGGGGATCCTTTTTTCTTGCACTAACCGATGTGAGAAAAAGTTAATAATTGTCTCGCCTGTGGAAAGCAAATAACACCGGGACTTCCATTCTTACTGTGTCACTTGTCTAGGCCCAAACCACGACGTCCCTCGTTGTCGCTTCTGTGCTTTAATGCCAGAACTATTCGTCGTCAGGCCCTTATTGTAGCCAGATATTTCCGTTTACAATCTTCGAATTCTGATATGGCTTCGGTAAGCCATCCAACAGCAGATCTTCCGAAAAAACATAGCAGCCCCTGAAGCCCGCTTCAGTTAATTCACAGGCCGCTACCGAGACCCTTTCGGAGTCTGGTATGACGCAGAACTCTTCTTCGTCTTAGGATCCTGCTGTCATCTCTACCTTGGATGTGTCCGGAGCCGCTGTGCAGGCAATGGCTTCCGAGGAAGTCCTTCGCAACACCAAATCCCGACTTAAACTGACACCTTTCACGGCTACCATTCTTTCGAAAACAACAGAGTTCCTTAGGCCCAGGGGTCGAACCACACCCAAGAAACCGACTACCCATTCTCAGGCGCCTGCTCCCTTGCCTCAGTCTCAAATGCTTAAAATGGCAGAAGACCTTATCATGCTGATTAGGGGAAGCCAAGCCACTCCCTCAAAAAGGAAAAAAGCTCTGTCTCCAGTAGTTTTATCTGAACAAGAGTCAGATGAATCTGATGCATCTGACTATGAAGACATGCAGCCCCTCTCCACATGTGAGAATTCTGATGCAGAGGAATCCATTCGGTCAAACTCTCCCCCAGAGGATTTCTCCTTTGGGGAAGTCCTGCATACCTTAAGGGAGCATTTACAATGGGAGAGTCAAGACTGCCCACAGTCTAAAAAGAGACTCTGTGAGTTCCTGGACCTTCCACAACACAGGCCCTTAGCCATCCCTCAAGTCCTAGATGGTGGTGGATGATGTCTTCCTTGAATCCAGATTGACCCCCAGATGCCCTCCCTCCTGCTCCCAGAAAACCAGACAGATACTACAGAGTCCCTGACTCACACAAATATCTGTTTAAAAATCCAACAGCTGACCCAGAGGTCATTACTCAAGGGCCTAAAGGGATTAAAGCAACCTCAGCTAAGAATCCCACCCCCTCAGACTGGGATTCCCAACCACTGGACAGATGGGGTAAAAAAGCATACACCTCAGCTACTCTTCTTATCAGGGCACTAAATTGTCAGTTCCATATGCTTAAGTATCAGCAGCATACCTTGGAACTCCTTAAACAAAAAAAATTCCTCCTTTCCTGCATGGGCAGAATCAAAAAAATTACAGGACTTCATGCATTCTGCTGGTCAAGTAACTAAACACACTTTGCACTATGGTTGTGATGCCCTAGAAGCTTCTTGCAGGGCAGCAGTCACTGGATCTGTAATTAGAAGACATTCATGGCTTAAGGAATAACCCTTGCCAGACCATGTCAAATCAAAATTGTTGGATGCACCCTTGCACAAAGATAAGTTATTTGGCACTAAAACAGAAGAGGTCCTAAAAAAGATGGAAGGAAAACCAAAATCTATGCAGACTGTTAAAGATTTCTTACAGGTCCAGCAGGCATTTTCCCTCCAAGCACTGGTCCTTTCCTCCTCCAAGTAGACAGGGCCAGCCCTAGGCCCCGTGGAAACAGACACCCCCAGACAGCAGCAGCCCCAGGGGTTGCAGAGATCTAAGCAGTGGACTACCTCCATTTCAAAATCAGGGAGTTCTAAGCCACCTCCTTATGGTAAGAACTCACAATGACTTGCCCCTTCCCAACCTCGCCTCTGCACACCTTCACATACCCCTAGGAGGAAAACTCTCCTTTTACTCAAGCACCTGGGCCACCATTACCAAGGACCAACAGGTTCTGAACATTGTGTCTCAGGTACAAATTCTCCTACCACACCCTTTCAACCCCAAAAAGGTTTCCCAGATCTATCACCAAATCATTGGGCAGAGGCTCAAAAGCAAATCTATTCCCTTCTCTCCTTGGGGCCAGTAGAGCACGTTCCTGCAGAGCAGATGGGCCAAGGCTTCTACTCCAGGCTTTTTCTGGTGCCCAGAAAAGAGGGCACATGGCACCCCATCCTCTATCTATCCAGTCTAAACACCTTTCTGGTGACCCCAAAATTCAAAATGCTCACACTCCAGCAGCTGCTACCTATGCTCTCCAAGGACTCCTGGCTAGCCACCCTGGACCTAAAAGAGGCCTACCTCCACTTTCCTATCAGGGAGTCTGCAGAAAATATCTCTGTTTCAGGCCAAGAGCTCAACACTTTCAGTTCTCTGCACTTCCCTTTGGCTTATCTACTTCTCCTAGAGTTTTCAGAAAATGCCTGGCTCTGGCCATTGTCTTTTGCAGACAAAGAAATATTCAGATTTTACTCCTACTTAAATGACTACCTTATTCAGGCAGACAGCCAGGAAAAGCTGCTCAAAGACCTGGCCTTTGTAAAGGACCTGCTAACCTCCCTAGGGTACATAATCAACAAAAAGAAATCCAATCCCAGGGGTTGGGAGGGTGGCCTAATGGTTAAGGTGTTTGACTTGCAAACACAAGGTGCAGGGTTTGAATCTCACAGGGGATAATTGGCTAGGCTTAAAATGGCTCACCAGGGCAGTTAGCCTAGTACTAACCTATGAACCTATGAACCTATGAACAGGTACCCACCAAAAGAATAATTGTCTTGGGAGCAAGTCTGGACACACCATCCTAGATGGCATGTCTTACACCAG
This sequence comes from Protopterus annectens, assembly GCF_019279795.1. Classification (NCBI taxonomy): domain Eukaryota; kingdom Metazoa; phylum Chordata; order Ceratodontiformes; family Protopteridae; genus Protopterus; species Protopterus annectens. The sequence continues at coordinate 546,188,876 of NC_056730.1, read as the reverse complement.
AGAAACAAATTTTCCCATCAGCTTACTTCTCTCAACTGGCCTCCAGGCCCCAGCTTTCTGCATTGAAAATCCTGCAAGCCCTGGGGTCCATGGCCTTTTGCATACTCCTCATTCCATATGCCAGACTGCATATGAGGAAACTTCAGTGGTACCTAAAGAGCCTTTGGTGTCAACACTCTCAAGATCTGGAAACTCTTCTGCCTATTATTCCTTGCCTGAGGAAGGAATTTCTTTAGTGGGTAACAGCCTGCTCCCACAACAAGGGACTTCCCTTCTCACCACAGACGCATCAGACTATGCTTGGGGTGCACACCTGGACGGCAGGTGCATACAGGGCCAATGGAACCCCCAGCAACTCTCCCTGCACATCAATCAAAAAAAGATAATGGCTGTGCAGCACGCCTTGATAGCTTTCAAACACCTTCTCTCTCCAGGGGTTCTCCTGATCAAACCAGACAACACCACTGTGATGTGGTACATCAACAAGCAGGGAGGGATTCACTCCTATCCACTGTGCAGGCTGCCCATGACCCTTTGGTTCACAGCCTCTTCCATGCAGATACACCTGTTAGCACAATACCTGCCAGGCTCTCTCAACTCCCTGGCAGACCAATTAAGCAGAAAGCTCTTGGACCCCCACGAGTGGCAGCTCAACAGAAACACCTTCTTCCTAATAACTCAGAAATGGGGAACCCCAGAGGTTGACCTCTTTGCCTCTCACACCAACCATCAGCTCAGCAATTTCTGCATCTGGGGGCATCACTGCATGGCTTGGAAAGTGGATGCCCTCTCCTGCCCTTAGGTAAACCTCTCGGTCTATGCCTTTCCACCCCTACCTCTTATTCCCAGGGTACTGCTCAAAATAAGGGAGGAAAAACCAAGGACCATTCTCATAGCTCCAGACTGGCCCAGACATCACTGGTACCCCTTCCTGCACAGCCTGTCCCCCGCTGTCTCCATGGAATCTTCCTCAGATTCCAAACCTCCTAACCCAGAGACAAGGGGAATTCATCCACCCCCAATTCCAGACACTCAGTTTGGCAGTTTAGCTTATACCCTGACTACTGACCAGTCTGCCATCCTCAGTAAATAGCTTCTGGATGTAATCCGAGAGGTCAGACGCCCTAGCATCAAAGTCTTATGCAGATAAATGGAAAAGGCTCTGGACCTGGATCCAGGCTTGAGGGGGCCAATATGTCACAGCCCTCCATCCCTCTTGTCCTAGATTACTTAGCTGACCTACTGCACAGTGGGCTCTCTTTCTCCTCTATAAAAATTTATGCCTCTGATATTTCTGCTCATTTTCCCACTCAGCAGCCTCTTTTTTCACACCCTCTGATTAAACAGTTTCTCAGAGGGGCTAGCACATTGAGCCCCCCCGGAAGGGCACCAACACCAGCTTGGGTCCTTAACTTTGTCTTGGAAAAGTTCACCCTGCCCCCTTTTGAACCAGCTTCTTCAGAGCTAAAATTTCTTACCCGGAAGACAGCCATCCTCCTGGCCATCAGTTCAGCCAGAAGAGTCTCTGAGCTGCAAGCAGTCATAGCTGTGGAACCCTTCATCATCTTCCATGCAGACAGAGTATCCCTCAGAACTAATCCATCCTTCATGCCCAAGGTGGTGTCCAGTGTGGCTCTTAACCAATCCATCCATTTACCCACCTACATTCCTAATCCCTAAAACAGGGGGGAAAGGATTCTGCACTCTCTAGATGTGCACAGGCAACTCAGATACTATATGGACAGGACTAAACCCTTCAGAAAGTTTGATCAATTGCTGGGTAGCTTTGGTTCAGGGGCTGTAGGCAAAGCCATCTCCAAGCTAACCATTTCCAAATGGATAACACACTGTATCCATTTCTGCTGCAAGCAACAAGGCAAGCATGCCCCCAAAGTGGTCAGGACACACTCCACCAGAGCAGCCTCCCCCTCTGCAGCTTTCCTCAGAGGAGTCCCCAGGCTGCCACCTGGACATTTGTTCATACTTTTACCAAGCATTACCACCTGCCTCTCTTCTCCAAATCCAGGGCAGGGTTTGCCTCTCCAGTCTTGCAGGGCATGCTAGCCAGCCCCTAGCTTCCTGGACTGCCTCCACGCATTTCCTCAGGTTTGGGAATCTACCCAAATGTGATAACTGCAACAGTGAAACACAAAGAACATAGTACAGTTGTGTACACTTACCATAAATTTAGATGTTAGAGTGTATTCACTGTTGCAGTCCTAGTTTCCCTCCCTCCATCCCCCTTTCTCGTTGTTCTTCCTTTTTTTTCCCCTTGTTGTTCTCCTTTCCTTACAAGGGACATTTTGTTATTTATTTTCCACTGGTGGGGTTCTACCACCAGAGCCTGGCCTCCTACTTTGGGGGCTCTAGACAGGTTAGGGCAAGACAAACTGATGTAATGGCATCGGATGCCTTCCTTTATATCACTGACGATCTGACGTCAGTCCTCAAGAGACAGCAACTGACGCAGAAATACTAAGTCTCTGGTATCCTGGCCAGACAAGGGCTACCCTGGCAGGGATAACACAAATATGATGACTGCAACAATGAATACACTCTAACGTCTACATTTATGGTAAGTGTACACAACTGTACATTCCTCCAATTCTGCCTGCCTTCCTGGATGCCTTCTCTTCAGCATCCTTGAACATTGACTCACAACCCCCTGCTCCATGCAGACCTGATAGGTTTTATAAAGTCCTTGAGACTGCTAAGTTTCTTAAGTGTCCTCCAGTAGACCCTGCCACCATTTCCATCTCCACAGATAAGGCCTCTAAACTATTATCTGCCACCACCATTCTTCCTGCTGACAAAGACAGCAAAACCATGGAACGGCTGGGTAAGAAACTTTACACCTCTGCTACTCTGGCCTTCAGGGCTACCATCCACCAGACACACATGGCTAAATATGCCTTATCCCTTCTGGAGAAAGTCTCTAAGAAATTGTCCGATTCACCAGGTTTTGCTGCCAAAGCTTCTCTGTCTTCCCTTCTTGTTCTCACCTCCCAGGTTACCAGGCACTCCATAAAGTGCAGTTATGATGCTGCTAAAGCCTCAGACAGGTCAGCAGCATCAGCATCTGTTTTGAGAAGGTTTTCCTGGCTACACCTCCAGCATCTACCAGATGACTTTAGAGCAAAGCTGGTTGAAGCCCCTCTGGACAATACAGCTCTGTTTGGTACAAAAGTGGCTGATTTCTTTAAGTCACTTCAGCAAAAGAGAAGAGATGCAGGATTTAAAACACCTGCTGGTCTCTCCTGTCCCAAAATTCCAGAGGAATTATCCAGCAAAAACATAATTTATTAGAAAGCACACTCATCCTGCTGCTCCCACAAGACCCAGAAAAACAACTAGGAATCAACCCACTCCTGCCAGAGCTTCCCCCCTCCTCTAGCCAGAGGCAGCCCTTTCAAGACAGGGCAAGTAGTGTCTGACTACCTGCTAACCTTAAAAAACCCACCCCTCCCTCCCTCTCTCTCTCTCTCTCTCTCTCTCTCTCACTGTCTTTCAGTGTGGACATCCATCACCTCAGACAAATGGGTCCTTTCAATAATACAAAATGGTTATTTTATGACCTGGCTTATGCCCCCAAAGTGAAAGGGTATCCCACAACCTCCAAAACAGCAGCTGCACCTATTGCAGCCTGTACTAGAAACCCTGATGGCACAAGGCACCATCAAAACAGTACCATTGGCTGCAAAAGGAAGAGGTTTTTACTCCAGGATTTTCCTAGTCCCAAGAAATGATGGTCCTTGGAGACCAATTCTGGACCTCTCTCTACTCAACCTCTTCCTTCAAGTTCCTGCTTTCAGGATGTTGCCCTTACCAACTCTTTTTCCACTTCTTCTCCAAGGGTTCATGGCCACCCTAAATATAAAGGATGCGTACCTTCACATCCTCGTATGGGCCCATTTCAGGAAATACCTGAGGTTCTCTGTGGGCTATTCACCTTGCTCTTTGGGCTTCCACGGCACCCAGAGCAGTCACCAAATGTCTGGCCGCAGTTATTGTTTTTTGCAGGACAAAAGGAATCCAGATATACCCTTATCAGGATGACCTGCTCGTACAGGCAGATTGCAAGGAGACCCTCCAGCAACACATACAGTTTGCCATTACCCTCCTGCAATCCCTGGGATTTCAGATAAACTTCCCAAAATCCCACTTGGAACCTTCCCAAGGCATTGTCTTCCGGGGATGCAGGATTCGCAAAAGCTTACCCCTCCAAAAGGTGGAAAGCTTAACCAAACTCCTCCAGACAACAGAATTGACAGTAAGGCAGTACCTCAGGCTCCTGGACTACATGGCAGCCACTATCCCCATGTTACCATTAGCAAGACTCCATATGAGGAAGTTGCAATGGTACTTAAGGTCAATCTGGACCCCGCACTCCCACCCCTTGGAGCACAGGGTTCCCCTCCTACCCTGTCTCGAACTAGAAATCCAGTGGTGGCTGAAGCAAGTGAACCTCAATCCAGGTCTTCCTCTCCAATCACCTCAACCCAAACAGATCATGCACACAGATGTCTCAGACCTGGGCTGTGGAGCAACTCTGGGCCAACTGAAAGTGCATGGGCTGTGGCCAGGGCCACACAAAAAAGAACACATCAGTATCCGAGAGATGAGGGCAGTACTCCTGGCCCTGCAAGCCTTCCAATCCAATCTACAACAAGGACCACTAAAGATCTTTACAGACAATACCCCAGTGTTGTGGTATCTCAACAAACAGGGGGAACCAAATCTTACTTGCTTTGCAGACTAGCTCTCCTGGTGTGGGAACTGGCCACCTCCCAGGGAGTTACCTGCAGCCGGTTTACATTCCTTCACAACAGAACTCCCAGCCAGACTCCCTCAGCAGATCCATAACAAACCACCACAAATGGATGCTTCACAGGGATGTCTTCCTGGACCTGTTCCACTGGTGTGGTACACCTAAAATAGACCTGTTTGCCTCCTCCATCAACAGGCAACTTCCTTTCTTCTGCACCAGACTCCCACACCCTCAGGCGATGGCAACAGATACCTTCTTCATCTCTTGGAAGGGGAAGTTTCTCTATGCATTTCCCCCCTTGCCACTTGTACAGAAGATCCTGCTGAAAATTCAGCAGGACAGACCAGAAATCATGTTGGTGACTCCCTGTTGGCCAAGACAACATTGATTCCCCCTACTCTTACAGCTATCCAAGGGCAATCACCACAAGTTACCCCTCAAAGTGGACTTTCTCACACAGCACAAGGAATTCCAAATACACCCACAGTAGCAATTGCTGCATCTCACACTGTGGATGATAGGATTCTGAGCCCTTTCAGACACCTTTTCAATGATGCAGCAATAACAACAGCAAAGCAGCAAAGCAAAGACAGCAAATACAACGAAGAACAAAGACCAGGAACCCAATGAATAAAATGTATTCCTTTCTGACGTCTTGGCATACACTGCATTCTTGGAGTACACAGTTACTTCACATCACACACTTGGTTTATATACACTGCTAAATAAGCAATTAAACAATAAAGTCATTAGGTAATACCATCAAACACTTAAAAAATATTTAAAGTAATACATGTCAATTAAAATCAACATTCATACCCTTTGGAAACAAAGTTGTGTCTTTCGGCATATCCCGGTTAGGGGTCGCCACAGCGGAACTCCGGTCCGCTAATGTTTGGTAGTGGATTTTTATGTGCCGAGTTACCAGCCCTGACACACAACCTTCAACGAATGCATGCCCATTCACGCATGCCTCCACACAGACGACACTCTAGCTGAGAATCAACGACAACGTCTTGCTGTGAGGCAACAACGCTACTGCAGCACCACTACCGCGGGCACCTTTGTATCAAACTTTAATATATACACTGCTTTTTTATAAAGACGTTTATTCTTGCTGACGCCCCCCCCCCCAAAAAAAACACACTACCTTTTCTAAAATTGTGGCTTATAAACCATGAACAGAACTGCCATGTGCTTGCAAAAAATGTTGTGCCACTGAACTCTGTTCCTTTTTATTTAATATATCATGAACATGTTCTAATAACCTTATTTTAAAAGCCCCTTTGGACTCACCCACATAAAAAGTATTGCAGGGACATCTGAGGGCATAAATAATGCCCTCAGTGTCACACCTATAATTCCCACAAACTTCAAATCTGCGACCATTTAAGAGTCCAAAATAAGGCACAATAAATTTGCATGCCTTACATCTGGCACATCCTACTATCCCTTTTATTCTTAGTGACTCATGTAAGACCTCCTTGGGTCTACAGAACCTAGATTTCACCAAAAAGCTCAATATTCCTACCCACTCTATATGAAGCAACAGCTTTATTAGGCATCCATGAGCTTCCAAACCTTTAAATTTGATACCGGTTGCCACTGTGTTTGTACTATCTCATAAAGCCTATTGCGAAATCCACTGTATGTGGTTACAAAATAAATTTCACAACCAGATTCTGTATTATTTAATTTGGAAACGCCCTTCCATTTTTTATTGTTGTTTCCTATATATTCTTTATTAAATCTAGACCATGCCTTAGCAATTATATCTTCACCATAACCACGCTTTCTGAACATCTCAAAAGTATAACCTATCTCCCTTAAAAATTCTTGTTCATCACTGCATAGTCTGTAAAGGCATATGCATTCACCATAAGGTAAGGCATCAATCCTATGCCCAGGATGACAACTTGTTGCTCTCAAATAATATATATCCCCGTGAAATTTCCTATGTACTTTCCGTCTTCCTTAAGTAACAAATCTGCACCAAAAAGGACACCTTCTTCCCTATTTGGATGCCATCAAATTTAAAATTGAATCTGTTTACTTGTAATTCATCCAAAAAATTCTGCACTTCCTGTTCCCCTCCTTCACATAAAAAAATTAAATCATCAATAAATCTAAAATAACACTTAACATATTGGCAAAAAAATCTTTTCCTATAAACCTATTCAATTTCAAACAAGCCCATAGTTAAATTAGCATATGAAGGGGCAAAAGCTGCCCCCATAGCTGTTCCTCATTTCTGATGATAAATTTGGCTATCAAACTCAAAATAATTATTCTTCAAACAAAAATGTACTAAGTCTACAATATATTATGTAGTGGGTGTCTCACCCATAAAAAATCTGATTGCCTGAAGGCCATGGTAATGTTTAATGTTAGTATATAAACTTTTCACATCTAGAGTCACCCAATACATCTTATTAATCCATTGTACTGTCCTTAACTTACTTAAAAAAATCAAAAATATCTTTAACGTATGCAGGTAATAAAACTACCTTGGGTAGCAACAGGAAATGCAGCAATTAAGCTAGATTGTAAGTAAAGTAATTTCTACCTGAAACAATAGGGTGCCCTAGAGGGGCCTGTATTGTTTGTTTGTGTCTTTTGGCTTTTCCCGGTTAGGAGTCGCCACAGTGGAAGTCCGGTCCGCTAATGATTGTCAGTAGATTTTTACGTGCTGGCTTGCCGGGCCTAACGCACAACCTTCGACGAAGGAATGCCCATTCACGCATGTCGCCACACAGAAGACGCTCTGAGAATCGAACGGGCAATGTCTAACTGTGAGGCGACAATGCTACCGACGCACCACCGCCGCAGTCCAGAGGGGCCTGTATATTTTTGTGAATTTTAGGTAAACAGTAGAATATGGCAATACTATGACTGTTCATAGTTAGCTTCTTCTTAACATCATCAGTAGTTAAGTAACCTAACCTGACGCCTTTATTAAGTAAATATTTAAATTCAGCTAAGGCTCCCAAATACTGACTTGTATCTACCTTTGAATAAACTAAATTGTCATCCAAATGTTCATGGCACATCTTTAAATACTGGAATATATGCATCACAACTAGTTTGTTTCCCTTGTCAGCAGACTTAAAAAACAGCTGTTCATTTTTAGTCATATTTAATAATGCTGACCAGTCTTCTCTAGTTAAATTGTAAACAATATTCTGTTTTCATTGTATTTGCTACCTTTTCAATGATGACATGCTCACTGTCCTGCAGGATGCCAGGAAACCAAACACAAGAAAATGTTACCTATCAAAGTGGAAGAGATTTTCTATGTGGTGTCTCAAAAGACAGTTGGACCTGCTTGCAAGTGACACCCCTCTAGTGCTGTCTTACCTGTGTGAACTACTGCAGACAGGATTGGCCTACTCATCCATTAAAGCCCACATGTCTGCCATTTCAGCATGTCTTCCTCTGGCTCCCCCCCAGCTTCCAGACTGCCAGCTAAGTTATTCCTTAAAGAGGTCCTTCACCTGAGATTCCCCCCCAGGAAGCCCATCTCCACCCCCATGGGACCTCAGCTATGTTTTGGAAAAGCTTACATTTCTTCCATTCGAGCCAGTGGGCAAAGTTTCCCTAAAACACTGTACATGGAAAACTGTACTACTCATGGCCTTGACCTCAGCCAGAAGAGTGTTAGAGCTACAAGCCCTCATGGCTGTCCCACCTTTCCTGGTATTTCACACTGACAGGGTTACTTTTAGAACTAACCCTTCCATCATGCCCAAGGTGGTGAATGACCTTTCCCTAAATTGGGCCGTCCACCTACCAACCTTCTTCCCTAACCCACAGGGAGACAGTGAGAGAGTACTCCATTCCGTGGATGTGCACAGACGACTCGTATTTTATCTTTACAAAACCAAGTCCATCAGACAGGCAGATCAACTGTTTGTCTCCTTCCACTCCAGGTTCCTAGGGAAGGCCGTAACCAAACAAACTATTTCAACTTGGATTTCCAAAGCTATCACCTTCTGCTGCAAATACCTTGGTAAATCCCTGCAAGCACACTCCACCAGGGCAATGGCATCCTCAGGAGCCTTCTTCAGGAGTTTGGATACCTTTGCCATTCTTGAAGCAGCCACTTGGTCATCAGTGCACACCTTCACCAAACATTACAAGGTAGACCATATTTCCAGAGCCAGGATGGGATTTGCCAGGGCTATCCTTCATGGATTCTTGGAGACCACCTCTAGACCATCACCCCTTCTTCACAGTGAGCTTTGGCACTCACCCATATGTGATGAATACTGCAACATGTGAATAGAAGGACATAGAAAAGTTGTGTAACCATATATGTCCTTCTCTTCCATGTTGCTGTATTCCTTCCCACCTTCCATCCCCTCCTGTCATGCTGCATTTCCCTTTCTGGTGGCACAGGACTGGCATTTCCCTTGCTAGGACTGGTTCCGACTGGGGCTTACAGTTCTGAGGGCTGGTGCATGCAGATGTCACTTTTATGGCCCATGTTCCACTAGCCACGTCAGACATCCCACGAGCCATACAGTGACTGAAAACTTTTGTATACTGGCCATATGTTCAGGTAGCAAGAGGAGTAAACCCATATGTGATGAATGCTGCATCATGGAAGAGAAGGGCATCTATGGTTAAGGTAAGATTTTACACAACTTTTCTTTCTTTGGATAGGCCCATTGACCTTGTTGAATAACCTCTAAACAATTAACAGACTCCTTATTGGAAGGCCACTATGATGCCAACAACTTCTGTTAATTTGAAATCCCCACACTTCTCAAAGAAGAAATAACTGCCACATAGGGTGAGACATGCCACTAAGCATTGTACAGTTTTAACTGCACTGGCTAAATCCCTGTGGATGGCAATTTGTTTTAAACATCCTTATTAAATCACATTTAGACAGTTACATAGTTGCACATAGATTATTAGAAGGGAAAACAAATCAAAATTTTTCATGTAGTATACATATATGTTTTGTTTTTAACAATTATCTTTCACACAAACATTACATAAATTCTTCAATTACTGGTTTCCCTTAAATCTCACTCCTCCTCCTGAACTTTATTCTGCAAGTGTGGTTCCCATAAATTTCATTTATTTCTAAGTAAGTTGCCCATTCCCCTTCTAAAGATCACACCTCCAGATGTTCTTCGTGTTTCACTGTTGCAGTTATCACTTTTGGGTTATTTGCGTGCAGTAGCCCTCAGTCGGCCTGATTAACAAACCAGTTCTTTTATCTCTTTTACAATATTCAGTCCTTTAGTTGTAGTTGGTTTAAATTCTGATTTCCATTTTCTAGTAATTTTTTTTAGCAAGATTTTAATTCATTACAGCCGAGTGCACCACCAGGTACTTCTGCAGTTACCTTCTGCTGACACATCTAGGCATCAAATATTGCTTCCTCATATTTGCATTAATAATTCCAAAACCATGTTACATATTGGGTATCAGAAGGTTTCATCTTAAAGCATAAATGATGGCAAGCATTGCTTCTAACTTCAAAATATCTGCCAAAATACTTTATCCATAAAACATCAGGCTCTACTTATTAGTTTCCCCTCATGTGTTTGGCAGTGCCCTGTATAGCCACAGACACCTTCCCTTTGACATTTTTCCTGTAAAACCACCATTGAAATTTCACCAGTACCTACTTGCACACAGGACAACTAGTTTGTGGTGACAAGCACTACCTCCGAGTTGCAAACTGGATACTCCTGACATTACTTTATATTCTTACTCCAACTGCCTAATCAATAAAAAAGGGGTCCGTTGCCATGTATATGAACTTTCTTACCATCTCCATTACCACATGGGCGCCAGAACCATAGAGCAAGGGGGGGAGGCTAACCCCCCACACACTTTTTTGCAAAATTCATACCTCCCAACTGTTTCGAATTTACTTCTTTATTTTTGAATTATTTTCGTGCTTTAGCTGACGTCATCGCGGCACACGCATTTCCGGGTTTCCATTTGGTTTTGCAAGCTGGAACGAATGTTTTTTATTAGCAGCTGCTGCTTATTTACTTGGCATCAGAGAAGGATTTCAGAAGCTGCCTGCTTACTTGGAGGAGGATGGACTGGCTGCAGAGTGAGTAGTGTGTGTGTGTGAATGTATGTCAGTCTTATGGCAGATTTCTAACATATTATTTCAGTGTAGTTTGCCTTGATATTTATTTTTCCAGTACAGAGGTAAGATAAGAGTGCTAGTAATGCTCTGATAACTTCTGAAATCTAAGGTCAGTTATTATTTTAATTAAATATGCCTACCTGAAGCATATAATTTGTACTTGCAGCAACGTTGACTATAAATGAACAAAAAAATATTAATTTAAGTATAAGTACACAATAGCTAATTGTGTTATAGTAATCTGTAAGAGAATTTTCAGAGATACCTCACCATCATTCTCATGCCACTAACCGGATGGGAAGTGATGGGCTCTAAGTGAATAAATGGGCTTCTGTGTGAGTCTGTTAAAAAGGGGAGGAGCATACTGGATACACAAGCCAGAAAGCAGTTTGCACGCTACAGAACTGAGGATGAAGCTATGTCCTGCAGGTTTGGGTAAGTATACCTTCAGCTGACCATTTCATGCTTATTTATTTAGAGTTTAACAAGAAGTTCCTGCGCCAGTAGGATGGCATCTGGCAAGGATGGGCATCCTTTGTCAAGTCTTACGTCCAATTTACAGAAATAGATATGTGTGTGTGTCTCTCGAAGGGTGAAGAATGACTTCTAATCATAATTATATCTGCTTCTTTAGTTTATTGGGAAAGTGAAAAAATGCACCATCGTAAGTAAACTCTCGTTACAGCATTATCTTAAGCACTTCAGTATTATTCAGATAGGAGTATTCTTAGGAGACACACTTTTATTGACCTGGAAGGAGGGACTGGTTTAGCTAAAGAATCTGTTATGTTGTAACCTAAAGTAGTATAGGAGAATGGAATATTAACACACATGAACTGACAACTGCACTCGATGCCAAATGTTTTCATCTTGTTAATGCTTAGGAAGGGGAATTTGTTACTTCTTAAGCAAGGTCTGCAAGTGCATCCAACGTTTGAGTTGGGGACAAGTTTTTTGCAGAGAGTTTTAGCTGCAAGAGGAGTGCATGTTTCAAGCTATAAGAGTTGGAAAGAAGAAAACCTAACAAAAAGCTTTTCACTTTGACAGTCAGTTAACATTTTAGAGTGGAAGACATGGTGTTCTTGCAAGGGTGAATTTGTAATAAATGAAATTTTATTTGCAGGGTAGTTTTTCTTGGAAGCTGATGCTGTAATGGGAAGACCATAATTCAGCTGAGGCAGGAGAAGTCTCTTGGCTAGAGAAGGGACAGATAAGGATAATTTTTTTCTGGTCAGAAGTGAAGGGGATTATCTTTGTTTCTGTTTTTTTTTTTTTTTTTTTTTTTTTTTTTTCTGTGTGTATATGAATGTTGAGGACTTGATCCAGCCAAATGTTATGGTATTTGAAGTTTGTTAAAAGTACTTTTGGGCATGTTGTTAATATCTTTGATGTTGCCAGAGTCTGGAGATTTTGTCAAATTATGCTCAGTTGCAAAGAGCACAATCTTGGTTTTGGTGGGATTTAGATATATTTTTTGATTGAATAGGTATTTGTTAAGGGAATGTAGATAATTTTCAAGTTGGATTTGAATTGCAGAGTGAGGTGAGCGTGATCTGAAAATGATAACATCATATGAGCAAAATATCCTAGGGAGATCTGGGAGGTCATGTGGGAATCTGTTACTAACTACTGAGAAAAGTAAGGGTGCAAGAACAGGAGCCTTGAGAGACATCTGTTTTTAGTGGAGATAAATTGGACATGGTTGAACATATTTCAATCATGAAGTGACATATGGATATGAAGACCTTGAATGAGGCAGATGCCAACCTAATGTTTCTTTCCAAGAGGGTCTGTAGAAGGAGGAGGGTATGGTCATTGGGGTCAAATGACTTATTTAGGTTTATCGAGACAGCTCCTGTAAGGTTGCCTTTATCCACAGTCAGTAAAACCGTGTTGGTGAGAAAGCATATAGCCATTATGGTGCTGGGGATAAACCAGAAGCTATTTAGATAAGAAAAGATGATATTGTTAGGTATATTTTATGAGGTGAATTTAGATGACTTTTTTTCTAGAAGTATAGCAAGGCTAAGAAGAATTGATGTAAGTGTGTGAGCCATTTTCAGGTTCCAGCTGTTTTGGAAGTGGTTTAACTAATCCCATGTTTTGTTAAGGAAAAGCTGCTGATATGAAGTAAAGGTGTTATAGCGTAGCAGGCACTTTGTTATATAACCTATAAATCTACAGGTCACAAATAGTAGTGGTCACCCTATTTACATTAACCCAACCTGGTGGCACCAGAAGGCTACAACTAGGATGAATAGAAATAAAAAACTAAAGGGATCAGCTTGAGAGCAGGAAAGGGCTCTGAGAGTGTTTGAGCCCTTGATGTCATTCGGTCCCTTGGCAATTGAATTAACAAACTAAAATAAATAAATAAAAAAAATGAAGTATCAAAGAATGGTTCCTCTCCAGTGATGTTTTAAAAAGGAGTTTGATTTGAATAAGCAATTTTGGCAATTCATTTCATCAAATAAAATGCAGTTGCATGGACCACCCCAAAGATTTATAATTATACTCAGTGTCCTTTAGAGTGCTTAGAGGTGACATGTCTGGCATACAAAGCATCCTCTGACGTAATACATATGAACCTACTGAACATCAGCAAGTCAAATGGCATCAGAAATACTCAGTCCAGGTATCTAAACTGAATGTTGTGGAGAGATGGATATATATCACAGAGGCTACCACTGTTCTGGAACAGACTATCCATAAAAATAAAGCAAAGCTCATCCATCCATATTCAAATGCAACTTGGATCTAAGGATGGGTAATAGAAAATGTACTCCAGGATTTCCCCTCATGCCGCTAATGGATAGAGGCAGTTCCTAAATGCAGCATCCCTTAAATGGTCCCCTCAAATTATCTGTGGTATGATTACAGCTGTTCTCACTAGGGCTAATATACAGTTATCAGCCATGGGGATAGCTAAGACCAATCAGAAAATGTTAATTCAAGCACCAAAAGGGAATTGGCCAAGCTTAAAATGTCCTCCAAGTGAACCTATGTTGTAGTAGCAAATAGTTATAAAAAAATTACCCTTTGTAGTTCACTAAGTGCCACGGTCACCCTCCACCCCACCAGTCTTTAACAACTTCCGGCACCTATGCATTACCAGCTTGGTGGATATAGGCCTCATGAAGCAATGCAGAAATTGCCTTATGTTTACTGACAACCCGTTAATTCTCAAACACACTGTTATGGTATGTGAGATTACACAATGTCACTATAGGCAAAGCTCTCCCATAAAAGCACTCCTAATGTCAATAAGGTTGTCAGTAGTACACATGCTGCACCCATCACGCACATTTCAAAGCAGACTCATAGACTTGCATATAATGAGGTACTTAAATGTAACCGTCCCGTAGATCAACGAGTGTGTATACACCTTTACGAAGCTATACAAGGACTTGCACTAGAATATAAATACTGAGATATGACAGTCATTTTGTAGTTAGCTGTTGAGATGTAAGCATGTATGTATGCAAGGTCTGTCTGTTAAGTGGTTTGTTCATATTTAAAGGTGCTGCTATCTGTCCTGATTTGTTTCTATGATATATTATAGTATTTGAATGAAACCTCAAGCCTTCTTCTTAATTGTGATAGAGACAAGTGAGCAACATGGTGTCAGAAGCGACATGTCTGAATGGGCATGAAGTCAAAAGTGGCATGAAACTTATCCAGATAGTGAATCATCCTAAAAATGTGTAAACTTCACAAAACAGGTCAGAAACGAATTTCAGGTATTAAAACTTGCTCAGCACTATTTCTTTTGCATAATATGAAACGAGGCATACAGGGCATGCTAAATGATATTCACATAAACCGTTATGTACAATATTAATAAAATATTCAAATTACTATGGAAAATGTTTGAAATAGTCTGAATTGCATAAAACAAATAAAGGGAAACGGCTGTATTTTTGCAAAGCATGTGTATTTTTCTTAAGCAAAGATATCTGAGTTATCAGAAATGTATGAAGTGTTTGCATGCTTGTGCAGTGTTACAGTAAAGCTATTTTGCAAAGTACAGCCATTATAGGGCATATTTCACAGAGTACAGGCATTACAGAGCATATTTCTAAGAGTTTATTGTGCATAAAGGAGAGATATCTATACCAAATGATTGTAGCCCCCCAAACATCTCTTACGCCCAGGTGAGAACTGCTCTCTCCAAGGCAAAGAACACAGCATCCATGGGACCTGATGGTGTCCCCGGCTGTGTGCTCCATGAACTCAATGAGGAATTAAACCCACAGTTAGGACAGCTGTTTAATCTTAGTCTCACCTCCGGATACGTACCCAGGGAGTGGCGCACAGCGACTGTGGTCCCACTCCACAAAGGCGGTGCCTCCACCGACCCTGGAAATTACCGTCCCATTAGCTTGACAAGCCTTATCTGCAAAGCCATGGAGAGGATCATAATGGATCTCATAAATAAAGACATAGGGAACTTGCAGACTTTGGATCCAACCCAGTTTGGCTTTGTCAAAGGCAGATCATGCCTTTTAAACTTGGTTGACTTTTTGAAACAGTCACCAAGGCCATTGTGAGGAAAGGCAGTCCATACAGCCTACCTAGACCTGGTGAAGGCTTTTGATACAATACCTCACTCGGGTATCATTGAAAAACACATCAACTTAAATGTAAACCCATACATTACAAGATGGGTTGCAAACTGGCTGAGTGACAGAACCCACAGGGTCAGAGTTGCTGGCGCCATGTCAGACTCAAAGCCTGTCACAAGTGGTGTCCCACAGGGCTCAGTCCTGGGCCCACTCTTGTTTGGCATCTACTTTTCTGAAGTACAAGCAAACACAGGAGGGTTATGGCTGACAAAGTTTGCAGATGACTGCAAACTGGGGGCCGTAGTTGAAAACACATCCAACACAGATATCCTTCAGAAGGGTCTCACAGAAACAGATAACTGGTGCCAGAGCCATGGCCTAAAGTTAAATGCCAAGAAATGCATAGTCATACCCTTCGGGAAAAATAAGGTTACCCCTAGCTACCATATAGGTGGCAATCCCTGAACACAGAAGAAGTTATTAGGGACCTGGGAACCCAGGTTGACAGTAGCCTTTCATTCGACACTCATATTGCTAAAGTAGTTAGGAAGACCTTCTACATTGCCCACCTTATCATGAAGGGATTCACATCTAGATCAAGGGAAGTCATAGTCTCCTGTACTCATCACTCATCAGACCAATGATCGAGTACAATGCCCCATTCGGAATGTATCTGACCCGACACTTGCAGCAGCTGGAGAGGCCACAAAAGTTCCTCACCAAAAGGATAAAGGGTCTCAAAAATCTGTCTTATGCTGCCCGACTGAAAGAACTCCAGTTATATTCAGTTGCTTACCGCTTGCTCAGAGGTGACCTATGCCTGACATACAAGGCCATGTCAAACCCAGATTTGATGAACATGCTTCATCTCAAAAAATCTAGATCCCTCAGAGCCACAAGGGCGGGAGACTTAAACCTCGACACGGTTATTAATAGGACGTGCCGGAGGGATATATTCATCACCCAAAGACTCCCTATGCTGTGGAACAAAATCCCGGTTTATGTGAGGCAGAGCACCTCGCTGGCCTTGTTCAAGAGGAATCTTGACCAATGGATGGGAGATCGCAGATACACCCCAGGGGTTACCTCAGTGTCACTGCTCGACAGAGGTACAACAAAATAATGGGCATAGTTTCTCCAAACTAAAGGGGTGGCGTAAGCCACAAAACTATGGGCTAGGCTTATAAATGCCCTCGAGCAGATAGCCTAGTATGAACCTATGAACCTATTTGAATGTTACAAGCTCACAGAACAGTTTGTTCATACATAATTACAAGGGCCACATTTTCAGTGTGTTTGTGTATACCATGTGGGCATGGCTGACAGATTTCGAAAACCCAGTGCACTTGCGTTTGAGAGTAATATTGCTGAGAACTGAAGAGTGTTTGAGCAAGAGTAAATTTTCATACAGTCTGCATTTTCTGATAAAGATGACCATACAAAATAATTTATTATTCTTAATTTAGCTGGGTCAGAAGCTCTAGAAAGTGAACATTCAGTGTGAACTTGTCTATCTCGCCTTCATTCTTGCTGGATGGGTTCGGCTCCAACTCGGCCTTCTACTAAAGCTCGAGAGCTATTTACCGGCTCGAGGCCTCCCCATATCCCACAATGCTAGGCATCAGATACCCAGATCTCGTTTGCCGCTTCAGCTACGAGGTTGCGATTTTACCGGCTCCAGGGCGTATAAATCTTTTCTTGTGTTATTACCTTTAATTTTTTCATATACTGTCTTGTATTTAGAAATTCTTCCCTCCTAGTTTTAATTAGATTGTGTCCCCTTTTGATATCCCACTCAGAAACTCGTTTTTTGTTGTTAGAGAGTTCCCCCCCCCCCTTTAGGGTAGTGTTAGGCCTTGTTAGACAATTAGTGTTTTTCTTGTATTGTTTTATATATATATATATATATATATATATATATATATATATACATATATATATATTTGTTAGTAGTAAGGTAGTTGTGTGGCTATAGTCTTATAGTTAGCTATCTAGAGCGTGTGTGTTGTGTTTAAGCACTAGTTACTTTTTTCCCTTTGGTATCCCATTTTTTAATATGTCCAAAGATACCAAAGTTTCAGGTTTCAAGAAGTGTGACTCATGCTGTCAGAAGATGTCTCTGACAGATGGTCACACTTCTTGTGTTTATTGCTTGGGTCCCCTACACATGCAGGACTCTTGCTTGGTCTGCCACGCCTTCAGCCTGAGAGTCCTGCAGGAGCGTAGGAACAAGCTCATTTTGAGAGGATTACTTAAGCCAGAAGGATCCCCGGCTAAGCCTCCGTCGGGAAAATCCTTAAAGCCCGCCAAACCGTTGGCTCCCTGTTCGGTGCCGTCGCCGAGCGGAGCTCCTGCCTCCTCATCGGTTCCGGCTGGAACTGACGTCTTGAGACCTCAGTCGGCTCCGACCTTCATGTCTGAACCTTCTCTGAGCCGAAAACGCTCAAGGTCCCCATCTATAGAGTCTGTCCGTTCGGCTCCGAGCTCTCCATTGCTTCAGTCGGAGCGAAGCCATAGGTCCCACTCCTCTCGGTCTTCCAGGCTATCCGATCATGACTTGGAGTGGGTGGTCAGTAAGCTCCTAAAGTCGCAGGCCCTGGCCAAACTTTTGACCAGCCTTTCTCAACAGACTGTGGCTACCCCTGTGTCTTCTGCAGTTCCTCCTCCCGACTATTCCACTGTGTTCGGAGCCAGAGCTCATTGGGGCTCGAATCGTAGGTACGTCGGAGCCGATACCACACCTCGTCGGCTCTAATCTCTTCATTGGTTCCGTCCTTGGAGGGATCCGGGCGCCGAGACTCCTTCGTCGGCTCCGAGGGGGCGAGTGGTATCGGACCCTTGTCCGACCCCGTTCTCCCTCTCGGGGCCTCGGCGCAGGTGAGCTCGACCCCGACATCGGCATCGGAGCCGTCCCTTTCGGTGCTGGGAGGGGTTCACTTCTCTTTGGAGCGGGGACCCTCTTCTCTACCTGATAGGGGCACCTTCGAGGTCATGAGGAGTGTGCTGACTCCTGTGTTGGCTCCACGATCAGCCCCTTCGGCTCCTCCCCCCATGGTGCCTGCATCGGTCTCTGTCCACCCTCCTGACCCCAAGTGTGGAGAACAGGCGCTCCAGGTCGCCCCATTGGGTGTATCTTCCTCTTCCGAGGCCTCCCCTGATCATTCAGAGGAGCCCTCTCGGAAGAGAAAATGTAAGAGGAAACATGTTGACTCCCCCGAGTCAGTCACATCTGATACTGACTTGGAGGATTTGGAAGGGTCCCCAAGGTCCCCCTCTGAGGATGTCTCCTTTTCAGACATCCTTGAGATCCTTAGGCAGAGAGGGGGAACTGGACTGCCCTTAACCCTTCCGAAGATGAGTCAGTGTACCTGGATGCGTTTGGCTCTCGCCCTTCCACCTCCTGGGTGTCTCCACCTTTCAACCCACTCATGGAAGTGGTGGCTCGGAAGGCGTGGACAGCCCTGGACACAGTGGAACCAACCCCCCGCAGGCCCACTAAGTTCATCACGGCCCCATCTGACAAACAATTTCTGACAAAAGGGGTCCCTGTTGATGCCATGGTGGTGGCAGCAGCCACTAAGAAGGAATTGGCTGACCCTTCGGTACCTGTCCACCCACCTAATAAAGAATCTAGGACAATGGGCAGGTACGGGAAGCGGATGTTTTCTTTAGCGACCTTTTCCATGCAGTCGCTGAATTATCTGTGCCATTTCACTCGCCTTCAAAGGGATCTTCTCAAGGAACTGGGTGATACCCTTCAGGATCCATCAGCTGCGGGGTCTCAGGATAAGATTAACTCCCAGCTGGCGACCCTTAACTCTATAGTCAACTCCTCCATGCGGCTCATTTCTTATGCAGCCGATGGGATGAGTAGGGCCGCAGGTACAGTCGTGGCTTTGAGGAGACATGCCTGGATGTGGTTATGTAACTTTGCTGACCCCTTTAAGGCGTCCTTCACCAATACCCCCTTCGATGGTTCGGCTTTGTTTGGACCACAGGTGAAGGATACCCTTACCAGGTATGAGCAGAAAGGCAAGACTCTCTCTGCCGTGGGAGTCCGTTTTTCTACTCCCTCTAGACCATACCCTAAAGGTCAGAAGAGTGGAAAAATGTGGTTTTGGAAACCCCAGGGAGTGGTGCCTGACACACGTGGCAAGTTTCCCTCCAGGGGCAGAGGAGGAAACAGTAATAGACGCCGCCCAAGGGGCAGAGGGGGTCCGCAAAATCAGGATAGCAGAGAATCCTTCTCTGACAAACCCTTTCAGCACCCCTGAGGGGCTGCCCGACTGTCCACCTTTGGAGGCAGTCGGGGGAAGATTGTCACTGTACCCAGAAGCCTGGCGAATCCTCACACAAGACAAATGGGTACGGTCTATCATATCCGAGGGTTACAAAATCCCCTTTGTCCACACCCCTACACAAACAAACATGTCCCTTCCAGATGTTCCACCCAGTCTAAGGGAACAAGCAGTACTAGAAATTTCAAAACTGCTAAAAAAAAGGGCCATCCAGCCAGTCCCAGCAGACCAGCAAGGATCCGGGATTTACTCCAAGTTCTTTTTGGTACCAAAAAAGACAGGGGACTGGAGACCCATTTTGGATCTCGGCAGGTTAAACAAATCTGTTCAAAGAACGAAGTTCCGGATGGTCACACTTCAGTCCATTCTACCCTTTTTGGGTCAGGGCAATTGGATGTGCTCCATAGACCTTCAGGATGCATACTACCATATCAAAATGGACAGGTGCTCCAGAAGGTTTCTCCGCTTCCGGCTGGGAGCCAGTCACTATCAATTCAGAGCCCTGCTCTTTGGTCTCACCACAGCCCCCAGGGTGTTCACCAAATGCATGGCAGTGGTTACGGCTCACCTGAGACGGCGAGGATTCCAGGTCTTTCCATATCTAAACGACTAGCTCCTCACTGCTTCCACCAGGTATCAGCTACTGTGAGCCAGGGATTATACCATCCAAACTTGCTCCGAGCTAGGTATCTCTATAAACTTCGAAAAGTCTGCATTGTTGCCTTGTCAATCTATAACCTTTATAGGTGCGAGATTAAATTCAAAAGAGCTGTCGGCAAAACTTCCCTTAGAAAGAGTATCAGACATTCGCCGACATGTCCAGATCTTACTACAGTGCAGAGAATTCAGGCCAGATTTGTACTGAAAACCTTGGGTCTCATGGCAGCAGCAATCACATTACTTCCCCTGGCTCGTTTTCACATGTGGATCCTTCAATGGATGCTTTTTACCCAATGGTCGTTTCAGCAGCTTCCAATGTCTCACAACATAGTAATCACCCAATCATGCAAAGACCACCTTTCTTAGTGGATGGTCTCCTCTCAAGTACTTCAAGGCAGACCGTTTGTCCTTCCTCCTCCTGTTGCCATGGTGACAACGGATGCCTCCCTGATCGGGTGGGGGGGGCATTTTCAGGGCAGGACTGTCCAGGGCACTTGGCAACCTCTAGAGTACCACCTGCACATAAACGTCTTGGAGATGAGAGCGGTACTTTTACCGTTGCAAGCTCTTCAGGAGACTCTACCCACCGGGACTATTGCAATTCAGACGGACAATATGTCTGTAGTGTGGTACATCAACAAGCAGGGCGGAACCAGGTCCTATCCCTTATGTCGAGAAGCACTCAGACTCTGGCAGTGGGCGATCTCCTCTCAACGGTTTCTGATAGCAACGCACATCCCCGGGAAGTCCAACGTCATAGCGGACAGGCTAAGCAGAGCTATTCTCATGCCTCATGAGTGGTCTCGCAATCAGTCAGTAGCGGACAAAATTTTCCGCAGATGGGGTCAACCTTGCTTCGACCTTTTCACAACCCCTCTCAACAGCAAGTGCGACGACGACTTCACGCTCTTCCCCCTCCCCAGCCACTCCCCCAGAGACACTCTAGTTCACGATTGGCCCCGGGGTCTTCTGTATGCATTCCCACCTTTTCCCTTAATTCCGAAACTAATTCAGAAAGCGACCGCATTGGGATCCAGGATGATCCTCAGTGCCCCTTATTGGCCTTGACAAATTTGGTTCCCATTCCTGCATCGTCACCTGCTGGAGCAGCCTCGGAATCTGGACCCAGTGCCAGACCTCTTGGTCCATCAGTCGGGCAGGCTGCACCAATCCCTTCAGTCTCTCAACCTCACAGCTTGGTTGCTCCACTTCCAACCTTAGCCAGGCTTCCACATATTTCTCAGCCAGTGCATGAAATCATCCTTTCTTCGCACAAATCTACTACCAGGAAGACTTATGCTAGTAAGTGGAAACATTTCTCTTTCTGGGCGGAGACTAGAAATATAGATCCCTTTACAGCCCCTGTCCATCACGTTCTAGATTTTTTGGCAGAACTTTTTCAAGCAGGTTCCTCATCTGCCACCATTAGGGTCCAGTTGGCTGCTATCGCTAATTTCCATGCTGGCCTGTCAGAAACCAGCATCATGTCCCACAAACTTTGTAAAGCCTTTCTTAAAGGGACTATTTTACTTAGGCCCCCGGTTAAAGATCCCGCGCCTCCGTGGGATTTAAACCCGATATTAACTTTCTTGATTCTACCTCCTTTTGAACCTGCAGCCTCCTGTTCCTTAAAATTACTTTCCTGGAAGACTCTCTTCTTAGTAGCCATCACCTCAGCTAGAAGAGTGTCGGAGCTTCAAGCCCACTGTATTCATCCTCCTTATCTTGTTTTCCACAAGGATAGAGTTTCACTCAGGACTAATCCTTCCTTTCTACCCAAAATACCTTCTGAGACAAACCTGAATCAGGCTATTGATCTTCCTGTCTTTTTTCCTAACTATTCGAACAGAGCTGAACAAAAGTTGCACCAATTGGACGTTCACAGGCAATTACGTTTTTATTTGGATAGGACTAAACAAACAAGAAAATCGGACCAACTCTTCCTATCCTATGCTGAGGGCAAGCAGGGCCTGCCAGTTTCTAAAGTAACCTTATCCAGGTGGTTGGCCTCTATTATTACTTTGATTTATCAACTGAGACATAAGGAACTCCCCACAAAACCAAAAGCTCATTCCACCAGAGCATTAGCTACGTCGGTAGCTTTTCAAGCAAGACTACCAATGGAATCTATTTGTGCTGCAACCACATGGGCCACTCCTCATACCTTCATTTCACATTATAAGTTGGATATGGCCTCCAGGAGTCGAGCTAATTTTGGTTCCACTGTGCTCAAGAGTCTGTTCCGATGAGCCACCCAGGACTAAGGTGCTAGGGACACTGTCCCATCCAGCAAGAATGAAGGCGAGATAGAGAACTTAACATTAAGAAGTTATGTACCTACCATAACGTTCCATGTTAGTTGTCTTCTTCTCGCCTTCTTTCTTGTGTCCCACCCTCCATCCCCCTAGCCTGGACAGACCAAGAAGAATCCCTTTTGAGGCCTTCTTCCTCTAGTTGACCTTTTTCTAGGTTACATCCTCCTCTGCCTTTAGCACTGTAGGTAATCCTTGTAGTTTGGACAGGTGTCTCCAAAAAAATTGTTTTTCGATGGTGTTAGCTCTGCCAAACGAGATCTTGGGTATCTGACACCCAGCATTGTGGGATATGGGGAGGCCTTGAGCCGGTAAATAGCTCTCGAGCTTTAGTAGAAGGCCGAGTCGGAGCTGAGGATCGGCTCCGAACCCATCCAGCAAGAAAGAAGGCGAGAAGAAGACAACTAACATATGGAACATTATGGTAGGTACATAACTTCTTACTTGTGTATACACCTCCTGCATTCTATGGTGGAGAGGGAGAAAACCATCATATTGTTGTACCGGCTGAGTCAAGGAAGGACCCAGAGTGCTTAAAATGTAAATTTAGAGAAATGTGTAACCCCCAGACAAATGTTACTATGGAAAGGCACTTATTTTACAAAAGGGATCAAAAGCATGGCGAAACTTTTGCAGCATATATAACTGACCTGAGAAATAAACCTAAAACTTGCAGATTTGGTGACTTAAGGGATGAATTGATAAAGGACAGACTTTGCATGGTATAGAAGATGATCCTGTGAGAAAGATTTTGCTTCATGACAGTCATTTAGCATTGAATAAGGCCATTGAGATTTGTCAGATATATGAGCTTACAGAAAAGCACACAGATATTCTTACAAATGTGAGCAGCTCTAGAAGGCACAGTGACAAAGTTCATGTTGATGGTATGCAGCACATGGTTAAAAGAAAGAGGCCCATGCACATAGTTGGTGTAACCCCTGCAGCACTCACTGGTAAACCTCAGAACTTTGTAGTACATTCCAGAAACCGTACAGTCTCAGTGAAGCATAAGAGTCTGCAAACTCAAAGCATGAGCCCCAACTTAGTTTCATTGCCAACTGTCATAATTGTGGAGGAAATTGTGAATCTAAAAGGGAAATGTGTTTAGCTTTTGGTCAACAATGCCACAAATGTAATAGATGGAATCATTTCAAAAGATTTTCTGATTCAAAAGGCCCACATTCTTTTATCAAAAGGGAACATTTTAAGAAATGAGTTGATCTGTTAAGACTGTGGAAACTCTACTCTTTATGTTGATGGTGGGTCAGTGCTTCAAGAAATGATCAGTGCAGTAGATTTAAGGGCAAAGAATTAAGTGTTATGTACTGTTCAGATAAATGGCAAACACATAGAGCTCAAAGTTGATACAGGTTTCAAGAGCAATGTTAAGTCTGCAGAAACATTTGCTAGAGTGTGTAAAGGTGAAAGGCTTGATTTGGCGAGGTGTGCGAAGCTTGTTGCTTATAAAGGTGAAGAAATTCAAACCGAAGACCCAGTTGTGCTTTCATGTTACTCTGCTCGAATAACCTATGACTTTTAATTTTGTGGTCAAGAAGCACGTCCAGTCAATATTAGGGCTCAGAGACAGTTTGAAAATGAGACTTTCATTTAATAAGGAAGTCCACCAAGTTAGCTTGAAAGACCACTATAATTTTGCCTAGTACATTTTTTCTACCTATGCTGATCTTTTCCAAGGCAAACTTCTTGTTGTGTACTCTTTGAAGTTAGACCAAGGGGTCAGTCCAGCTATCAGGCCAGCACATAAAGTTCCAATAGTCATGCAGGACAGAGGTAAAGCCGAGTTAGATAAAATGGTGTGACAAAATGAGATTTGTCCAGTTGAAACTCCAACTGAATGGGTATCTTCCATGGGAGTAGCTCAGAAGAAAAGCTCAGATGACATCAGAATATGTATTGACCCACAAGATGTGAACAAAGTGCTAAAAAGACGTCATCATCCACTGTGCACAGTTGAAGAAGTGGCAACCTTGATCCCAAATGCCATTATTTCTTAATGCCTTAGATGCAAAGAGTTCATTTTGGCAAATTCAGCTCGACAAAAATCCTCATTGCTCACTACTTTCAGTCCTTGTTTGGCAGGTACAGATTTTTGAGAATGCCAATTAGGATAAATTCTGCAAGTGAAGTCTTTCAGCATGCAATGGAGCAAATTTTTTCTGGGTATCCTTGTGCTGTTATAGTAAACAACATACTAGTAGGAGGTTGTGATGAAGCAGAACATGACAAAAACCTCAAAACAGTTCTAGAAAGGGCATGTCACGCAAATCTGAAATTCAATCCACAGAAATGCAAATTCAGGCTACATGAAGTTGCTTATATTGGTCACTTATTTACTAGTACAGGCCTATGACCAGACCCTTCGAAGCAATCAACCATTCTCGAGATGCCAGCTCCAGACAATGTTCAAGCCCTGCAACGTTTTCTTGGCATAGTCAACTACTTAGGCAAGTTCATTCCAGACTTGAGCCAATTTTCAGCACCACTCAGAGAGATGACACATAAAGATGTATCCTGGTCTTGGTTAGAGCAACACCAAAGAGCATTTGATGTCTTGAAACAGAGAATTGCTAGTCTGCCAATGCTCAGATACTATGATGTTCACAAATCAGTTACACTTTCCTGTGATGTTTCAAAATTTGGTCTTGGTGCAGTCATTCTACAAGAGTATCAACCTGTTGTCTATGCATTGAGAACTCTTACCCAAACTGAGATGCAGTATGCCCAGATCAAGAAACAGCTTTTGACAATTATGTTTGCATGTTCGAAGTTCCATGATTATGTTTATGGTAGACCTATCCAGATCAAAACAGATCACCAACCATGAGTCACAATCCTGAGAAAACCTATACATTCAGTCCCAGCCTGACTGCAACGTATGATGCTGAGATTGCAAAAGTATAATTTCAGTCTTGTCTACAAGAAGGGCCAACTTCTTTATCTTTCTGATACATTATAAAGATCACCCAGAAATACCACAGACTGAAAATCAAGGTTCTCATTCGTTTGATGATTTTGTAGTCATGGAATTGAGAAAATTTTCTTCCACATATCTTGATGAGCTGAGAGATCACGCAGCCACAGATCCAGTTTTGTAAAGGCTCAACCACTTTATCAGTCAAGGAAGGCCATCAAAGCAATCTAGTTTACCTCAAGAAGTGCAACCTTATTTTCCATACAGAGATGAGTTTTTGTCTGATGAAGGTATCATTATAAAAGGTCCAAAAGTAATTGTTCCTAAGCCCTTGCAACTAGAGTATATTACTATCTTGCATCATGGTCACCCAGGAACCAAATCTATCAAAAGAAAGGTGAGAGGACTAGTATTTTGGCCTTCTATGTCACAAGACATTGAAAGAGCACTATTATCCTGTTCTGTGTGCAATAGTACAAAGCCACATCAACAGAAAGAATCACGTCAGCTTAACCAGATTCTGGAACTACCTTGGTCGACAATAGCCACTGATATCTTAAAGTGGAATGGTCAACATTATTTGGTGTTAGTCGACTGTTACTCCAGTTGGTTCAAGACTGACTTACTTCCTAATCTAGCATCCAGTTCAGTCATTACTAAGATGAAGCTTCATTTTACTGTACATGGAAGTCCACACAAAGTTATTTCTGACAATGGTGCGCAGTTTACAAGCCAACAGTTCAAAACATTTGCAGAAAATGGGACTTTACTCATGTCTCAAGTAGTCCATAGTACCTGCAGGCAAATGGTTTGGCAGAACATGCAGTTCAAAGTGCAAAACAGTTATTTGATAAGTCAAAACAAAACAGTAGTGATGTTTTCCTGAATCTCTTGAATCTCAGAAATATTCCTCTTGATAAACATCTTGGTTCACCTACTCGGAGACTTCTATCAAGACAAACCAGAACCACATTACCAATCAGTAGTTGGTTTCATATATCAAGGACAACAGATCAGTAAAAGTCAATGTGTTCAAGAAATGCCTAACCCAGAAGTCCTACTACGGTAAGACCAGCAAACCGCTCCATCCATTATGAGATGGAAAAGTGGTAAAGGTGTAAATGTCCAAAGGTTATGATCAGATTGGTGTCATGAAGAATATTTGATGTTAAGTTGTCTATCTCGCCTTCGTTCTTGCTGGTTGGGATCAGAGCCAATTCTCGGCTCCGACTCGGCCATCTTCAATAGCTCGAGAGCTGTTTACTGGCTCGAGGCTACCTCTTATCCCACAATGCCTAGCGATAGCTACCCAGATCTCGTTTGCCACTTCAGCTGCAAGGTGTCGTTTTTCTGGCTCAGGCTCGTATAAAGTTTTTTGTATAACTTTCTTTACTAGAACTCTACCCTTCTAGTATTTTATTGTTAACAATAGTCTTGTTTTGTGATAGTTGTTTAGCTCATAGTATCCCTCCTGTTTTCCTGTAGAACTCGTTTAAGTTAGAGAGTTCTCCCCCACCCCTCCCCCTACCTCTTCTTGTCAGGTTAGCCATTTAAGTTAGAGGCTTTCCTATTCTCTTAAAAAAAAACCTTTAGCTGTAGCCTTTATAGTTGTGTGTTTTTTGTAGACTGTATTTTGCTTCTGGTTGTTATTGTTATAATTGTTATTGTTCTAATTGTTTTTCCTTACTATCAAGGATGTCAAAGGAATCCAAGGTTTCTGGGCTCAAGAAGTGTGACTCATGCTGTCAGAAAATGTCTCTGACAGATGGGCACACTTCTTGCATCTATTGTTTAGGTTCTGTGCACCTGCAGGACTTTTGTTCTGTCTGCCATGCCTTTAGTCCAAGAGTCCTGCGGGAGCGTAAGAATAAGCTTATTCTTGGGGGCCTTTTAAAACCCCAGGATTCACCGGCCAAGAGCTCACAGCCTGTGAAATCCCCTAAACCCACTAAGTCGTCGGCTCCAGGTTCGGAGCCGTCTTCAGCTCAGGGTTTACCTTCCACATCGGTTCTGGCTGGAACTGACAAGACAATCTCCCCATTGGCTCCATCAGAGGCCTTGGAGCCATCGAGGAGCCACAAGAGGATAAGGTCCCCCTCACTTGAATCGGTGCATTCTGCTCCACGGTCCCCTTTACTCCAGACCGAGCGCAGTTACCGATCCTCTCACTCCTCTCGGTCCTCTAGGCTTTCGGACCACGATGTGGAGAGAGTGGTCAGTAAGTTGCTGAAGTCGCAGGCACTAGCCAAGTTGTTGGCCAGCCCTCCTCAACAGGTATCGGCTCCGTCCACTTCTCTCAATGTTCCTCCTCCGACTCCAATGAGTTCGGAGCCGGAGTTTGTTGGGGTTCGAGTAGTGGAACCGTTGGCTCCGATAACACTATCTCCTTCGGTTCTGACATCGGCTCCAATTACCTCGGTGGTGCCGTCCATCGAGGGATCTGGGTGCCGGGGCTCCCTCGTCTGCTCCGAGGGGGCGAGTGGCATCGGACCCTTGACCGACCCCGTTCTCCCTCTCGGAGCTTCGGCACAGGTGAGCTCAGCTCCTACATCAGCCTCGGAGCCGTTTCCCTCGGTGCGGAGAAAGATTCTTATTTCTTCAGAACCAGAGCTTTCTCTGCATTGTGGCAGGGACGCCTTCGATGTCATGCAGAGTGTGCTGGCCACTGAGTCAGCTCCACTATCAGCCCCACTGGCTCCATCCCCTGTAGTGCCTGTGCCAACCTCTGCTCCTCCTCCAGGCCCCAAGCGTAGGGAACTGATGCTC
Organism: Protopterus annectens; assembly: GCF_019279795.1. Taxonomy (NCBI): domain Eukaryota; kingdom Metazoa; phylum Chordata; order Ceratodontiformes; family Protopteridae; genus Protopterus; species Protopterus annectens. Next base: position 546,160,451 of record NC_056730.1, on the reverse strand, counting down.
CAGGACACCCCATTGGGTGTTGCCTCTTCTTCCGAGGCCTCCCCTGATCTGTCAGAGGAGTCCCCTTGGAAGAAGTGCAAGAGGAAGCACAGTGACTCCCCTGAGTCTGTCACTTCTGATACAGACTTAGATGAATCGGAAGGGTCCCCTGAGATCCCCCTCTGAGGATGTTTCCTTTTCGGACATCCTAGAGATGCTCAAACAGAGAGGGAACTGGAATCCCTTAGCCCCTTCTGAGGATGAGTCTGTATTTCTGGATGCCTTTGGTTCCCGACCTTCCGCCTCCTGGGGGTGTCCGCCTTTCGATCCACTTATGACTGTGGTGTCTCGAAAGGCTTGGTCAGCTCCAGATACAGTGGAACCAACTCCGAGGAGACCTGGTAAATTTATTACAGCACCCCAGGATAAACAGTTCCTTATGAAAGGTGTCCCCTGTTGATGCTATGGTGATAGCAGCAGCCACAAAAAAGAGTTAGCGGAGACTTCTTCATCTGTCCATCCTCCTAACAAGGAGTCTTGGACGATGGACAGATATGGGAAGTGAATGTTTGCTTCAGCGACCTTCTCTATGAGGTCACTGAACTACTTGTGTCATTTTACTCGCCTTCAAAGGGATCTCCTTAAAGAGCTCGGAGATACCCTCCAAGATCCAACAGCTGAGGAAGCACAAGCTAAGGTGGCTTCCCAGCTAGCGACACTTAATTCTGTTGTTAACTCCTCCATAAGGCTCATTTCCTACGCAGCCAATGGGGCGAGTAGAGCCGCTGGTACTGGGGTGGCCCTTAGGAGGCATGCCTGGATGTGGCTGTGTAATTTTGCGGAACCCTTTCGAGCGTCCTTCACCAAAACCCCCTTTGATGGTTCCTTTCTTTTTGGACCACAGGTGAAAGACACTTTGACTAGGTGTGAGCAAGAAGGCAAGACTCTCTCTGCCGTGGGAATCCATTTTCCCACTCCCTCTAGACCCTACCCCAAAGGTCAGAAGAGTGGTAAGATGTGGTTCCGTAAATCACAGGGAGCCTTGCCTGACACACGTAGTGATTATTCCTCCAGAGGCAGAGGGGGAAACAATAATAATAGACGCCGCCCTCGTGGCAGAGGTGGTCCGCAGAACTAGGGCAACAGAGAATCCTTCTCTAATAAGCCCTTTCAGCATCCCTGAAGGGTTGCCCGGCTGCTCATCTCTGGAGGCAGTCGGGGGAAGACTTTCGCTGTACCCAAAAGCCTGGCGAAGTTTAACACAAGACTGATGGGTACGGTCCGTTATATCCGGAGGTTACAAAATCCCCCTTGCAGTCAAGGAAGACCCTCCCAGATGTTCTACCCAATCTGAGGGAGCAAGCAGTAATAGAAGTTTCAAAACTGCTAAGAAAAAGAGCCATCCAGGAAGTCCCGGCAGACCAGCATGGATCTGGAACTTACTCAAGGTTCTTTTTAGTACCAAAAAAGATGGGACTGGAGACCGATTCTGGATCTCAGTAGACTAAACAGGTCTGTACAAAGAACGAAGTTTCAGATGGTCACGCTATAGTCCATTTTACCCTTTCTGGGTCGGGACAATCGGATGTGTTCTATAAATCTTCAGGACGCTTACTACCACATAAAGATGGACAGGCGCTCCAGAAGATATCTTCGCTTCCGGCTGGGGGCCAGTCATTATCAGTTTAGAGCTCTGCCCTTTGGTCTCACCACAGCCCCCAGGGTGTTCACCAAATGTATGGCAGTAGTCACGGCTCACCTGAGGCGTCAAGGATTCCAGGTGTTTCCGTATCTAGATGACTGGCTCCTTACTGCTACCACCAGACATCAACTCATACAAGCACGGGACTACACAATCTCAATCTGCTCACAGCTCGGCATCACAATAAATTTCGAAAAATCTGCCTTATTGCCCTGTCAATCTATCACTTGTATCGGAGCAGACTTAGACACAAGGGATATGTTTGCAAGGCTACCACCAGAAAGGGTGTCCGCAATTCGTCAACAGGTACAGGTTCTGATGCAGAGCAAAAGGATCCAAGTCAGGTACCTCCTTCAAACTCTGGGCTCCATGGCAGCAGCCATTCTCCTAATCCCACTGGTATGCTTTCATATGAGGATTCTTCAGTGGCTTCTGTTCACTCAGTGGTCTTTCCAAGAGCTACCTTTGACACACAAGATCATGATCACGGACGCATGCAAGAGGTATCTTTCTTGGTGGATGGTCTCCCCACTAGTTACTCAGGGAAGACCTTTCATACAACCCCCTCAGGTAGCCACAGTGATGACAGATGCCTCCCTGATAGGGTGGGGGGGGCATTATCTGGGCAGGACAGTCCAAGGCACGTGGCAACCTCACGAGTACCATCTGCATATAAATGTCCTGGAAATGAGAGCCGTGCTCCTGGCATTGCAAGCCCTTCAAGGCTCTCTTCCTCCTGGGACCATTGCTATCCAAACAGACAACATGTCAAGTGGTGTGGTACAATAACAAGCAGGGCGGAACCAGGTCCTACCCCCTATGTTGAGAAGCACTCAGGCTTTGGCAGTGGGCGATTTCCTCCCATTTTCTGATTGCGACGCACATCCCTGGGAGATCCAATGTCATAGCAGACAGGCTCAGCAGAGCTATTCCAATGCCTCACGAGTGGTCTCTGAATCAGGATATGGTGAATTTTGTTTTTCGCAAATGGAGGGCAGCCTTGCTGTGATCTCTTGCCACCCCCTTCAACAGCAAATGCAGCAACTACTTCTCCCTTCTCCCACTTCCAGGTCACATACCCAGAGATGCTCTAGTCCACAATTGGCCCCAGGGACTTCTTTATGCCTTTCCTCCATTCCCTCTGGTACCCAAACTTATACAGAAAGCAATATCGTTGGGTTGCAAAATGATCCTCATTGCTCCCTACTGGCTTTGACAGATATGGTTTCCGTTCCTGTACTGTTACCTTCTCGATCAACCCTGGACCCAATTCCAGACCTCCTGGTTCATCAGTCAGGCGGGTTGCATCAATCCTTAAAAACCCTCCAGCTCACAGCTTGGTTGCTCCACTTCCAACCTTAGCCAGGCTTCCCAGCATTTCGAGACATTATCATGTCCTCTCACAAGTCTACAACGAGGAAAACTTATGCTAGCAAATGGAAACGTTTTTCTTGTTGGGCAGAGACTAGGAACGTGGATCCCTTCTCAGCCCCAGTCTATGAAATCTTGGAATTCCTAGCTCTGCTGTTTCATTCCGGGTCCACTGCTTCTACAATCAGGGTACAAATGGCGGCCATTTCTAATTTTCTTGTGGGTTTTTCGAACTCTAACATTGTCTCATAAGCTATGTAAAGCTTTCTTGAGAGGGGCGACTCTTCTTACGCCTCCAGTGAGAGATCCCCCTCCACCTTGGGACCTTAATTTAGTCGTAACCTCAATTTAGTCATAACCTCCTTAATTCTGTCCCCTTTTGAACCGGCAGCTTCTTGCTCTATCAAGTTCTTATCTTGGAAGACGATCTTTCCGGTAGCTATTACTTCAGCCAGACGCGTCTCCGAACTTCAGGCACTATGTGTTCGTCCTCCTTGGTTTTTCATAAGGACAGGGTTGCTCTGAGGACCAAGCCCTCCTTTCTCCCTAAAGTCTGCTCAGAAAGTAACTTAAACCAATCTATAGATCTTCCTGTGTTTTTCCCTAGTCATACCAACAAGGCAGAATACAAACTACACCAATTGGATGTTCATAGGCAATTGCGCTTTAACCTGCACAGAACTAAAGAAGTAAGGAAATCGGACCAACTATTCCTCTCTTACGCCTTGGGCAAACAAGGTCTCCCAGTTTCCAAGGTAACCTTGTCCAGATGGTTGTCACACACTATTACTTTCATTTATCAGTTAAGGAACAAACAGTTACCTATTAAACTGGAATTTTACTAGGGCCTTTGCCACCTCTGTAGCCTTCCAGTCTAGGTTGCCCATGGATTCTGTCTGTGCAGCTGCCACGTGGGCAAACCCTCATACCTTTATTTCTCATTACGAGTTGGATATGGTCTCCAGGAGCAGAGCTGTCTTTGGTTCCACTGTTCTGAAGAGTCTGTTCCACTGAGCCACCCAGGATATTAGGTGCTAGGGACGCTGTCCCAACAAACAAGAACGAAGGCGAGATAGACAACTTAACATTAAGAAGTTATGTACCTACTATAATGTTCCATGTTAGTTGCCTTCATTTTGCCTTCCTTCTTGCATCCCACCCTTCATCCCCCTGTCCTAGTGGATCGAGAGGAGTTTTCTGTTCTATTTCACTGGCTGTGTGTTCTCTTGTGCCCTTTTTTGACCTAAGAGAATATGTCAGCTATAGTCAACTGGTTCTTGACGGCGTTATTATGTTATGTCTGGTTTAGCTATTTCAAATGAGATCTGGGTAGCTATCGCTAGGCATTGTGGGATAAGGGGTAGCCTTGAGCCAGTAAACAGCTCTTGAGCTATTGAAGATGGCCGAGTCAGAGCCGAGGATCGGCTCCGATCCCAACCAGCAAGAAGGAAGGCGAGATGAAGACAACTAACATAGAACGTTATGGTACGTACATAACTTCTTATTCAGAGCCGAGATCGTACATTTTGAAAACAGAAGACAGAATCTTTAGGCAGAATCTGAGGCATTTTCTACTGGTATCTGAGCCTATACCACAGCAGATAGCGTATGAGAAAGAGACTTTATCTCAGAGTGAGTTGCCCAGTGTTCCAATTCCAGAGGAAGTTCCAGAGGACATTCCTGTTCCTGCAACAAATTCAGAAGTTCCTTATGCGAGTTCTGCATCGCAGACTGTCCTTGTTGCTAATTCTAGTTCCAACTGTTATGTTATGAGATATGGTTGAATCTCTAAACCCTGCAGCAGATATGAAGCAACTTGGACATGAACATTGTGTTTTGTTTCCAATGTATATAGTAATGCTTGACTAACTCTAATATTGTTTTGTATAAAGGGCAATCATTTTAAGAGGACAATGTAGCTCAGTGATTGTATATATACCTTTAAGAAGCTATCCAAGGGCTTGCACTAGAGTATAAATACTGAGCATGTGCAAATCTGACTGCCATTTTGTAGTTAGCTGTTGAGTTGTAAGCATGTATGTATGTATGCAAAGTCTATCTGTTAACTAGTTTGTTCATATTTAAAGATGCTGCTATCGACCCTGATGTGTTTCTATATATTAAAGCATCTGAACGAAACCCCAAGCCTTATTATTTGTGATAGAGACGAACGAGCAACACTTCCTAAACCCCAAAGACCTCCTAAATGAAGTGCACATAACAAACACCCTCAGCAACCCCAAGTGCACTCTTTCAAACAATGCCCACATCAATGCATACAGCCACATCTCTAAGCCCATAAGGCAAGCCACCACAAAATCCAACTTTCTAGTCATTGGAGACTCCTCCATTTTGAGACTCACTGATATCCCTCTCACCAGGCTGCGTAAGGAGAAAGTCACAGTTGTTTATCAGGGGCCAGGATCCCCCACATTTCGCATGCACTCAGGTCATTGGACCGCAAGGTACCAGTATGACTCAGTCATAGTCCATGTGAGTGTAAATGACCTGAAATGTACCTCCCTAGACTATATAAAGAGAGACATCATGGAACTTTTGGAATGCGTCTCCCAGGCTGGTATGAGCCTAGCACTGAGCAGCATTTTGCTTATTCCAAGGATGATGCCACAATATCAACAAAAAATGACCAACATTTGGCTTAGTTCCTGGTATCATTCTAAGGGGGTGCAATATTTGTCAGCTTGGAAGGAGAGGTGGTCAACAGACCACGCTGCTTTGCCAGGATTGGTCTGCACCTGTTCCCTCTATGCTTTTGAATATTAGCTAAAACATTGTCCTTCCCCGTAGTGCCTTTTTTTTAGGCAATGCCAAACTGAAAGTACTTCCAACATAGCAAGTCAAAACCAAAAAAATGTAAAGGTGTTACTGCTCAATGCTATGAGTCTAAGCAAAAAACTATGCTCCCAAGAAGCTGTTCTCATCTTGGAGAATGCTGATGTGTGTGTGGTCACTGAGACGTGATTTAAAGCTGCAGAGAGCACACCGACAGTGCAAGGTTATAATGGCTTCCACACATTTAGACTAGCCACTACACAGATAGGGACTAAAGGTGGAAGTGTCGTGATTTACATCAAAAGTAAATGTACCTAATGGCTGGTCGAACTGGACATTGTACTTGAGCTTCTCCACGTTCATATCACCATAAGTAAAATCCAATACCACTTCATTGCAAGCTATAGGGCCCGCTCTATGACCCAGGAAATCCATATCATGTATTTAAATTTATTGGAAACATGCACCATCCACCCCAATGCCGTATTTGTGGGCAACTTTAATTACCTCACTATTAATTGGAAATTGTATGCGACACAAATAGTACAGACACAGAGATTCCTGTTTTTTGTAAACACAAACTCCTTGGACCAGATTGTCGTTACACCAAGGGGTGCAACCATACTGGATCTGGTCCTCACTAATATGGGACAGTGCTGCACACCCCCTAATGAAATGTCTTCTCCGGTAAGGTCAGACTACAAAATGGTCTCCTTTGAAGTAATAATAAAACCTGGAATCCCAGCTTATCCAGGAATGTTCAGGAACTGCTGTAAGGCTAACTTCATACTATTAAGTAATCACTTGGCAAAATTTCAAGACTCCATAAATCTTGAGAACATTGCTGTCTATACAGAAATGTTCACAGAAACCCTATACAAGCATGTTAACACCTGCATACAAGCAGCTCTACCCACCAGGCAGAAGTACAGAACTTACTAAAATAAAAAAACAAGCCACTCTGGTGGAACCACAACATCAATAGGCTGTATAACAGAAGCAAGAAAATCATGGCAAAAATTAGGAGGTGCAGCACCCAGCAGGTTAAAAGCACTCTCATCCAACTAAACGCACAACTCAGAGGACAAATAGTCTACCAAATTCAAATTTGAGGTAAATGTGGCCTCCCAGGCCAAGAACAGACACAAGGCATTCTTTAGCTATGTTCGCAACCTCAAAGGCAATACACAATTGTGTGCAGAGCTCATTGTAAATGGAGCCACCTATACTGAGCCAGAAGATATAACAAACCTACTGGCCAAAAAAGTCAGCTCCAACTTTACCCCTCTCTCCCCATCAACCTTCCCTCAGGAAATACTATCAAGTATAACTCCACCTACTATCAGGGAACAGGTCCTTAATGCTGTCTCTAAGGCTAAGAACACTGCATCAGTGGACCCAGATAATATTGTACAATGCTTTCTAAATAACATAAAACATGATCGATCAGGCTGTCTGGAACTGCTGTTTAACCATAGCCTCCAAACAGGCTTCATGCCTTATGAATGGAGAAGAGCAACAGTCATCCCTCTGCACAAAAGTGGACATCTACAGACCCATAAGTCTCACTCATGTCATATGTAAAGCCCTGGAATGAGTTATCATTGAAATGGTCAGTAACGATCAGTAATGACACAGGAAACTTCCATACACTGTATGCAGCCCAGTTTGGTTTCATCAAGGGCAGGTCATGCCTACTCAGCCTGGTGACTTCTTTGTGAAGGTCACCAAAGTAATGGATGAGGACAAAATGGTTCAAACTGTCTACCTTGACCTGGCCAAGGCATTTGACACAATACCTCAATGGGGCATTTTTGATAAGCTTATGAGGTTAGGTAAAAACCCTTATGTAAACCAGTGGATAGCCAGCTGGATCACAGACAGGACCCAGGAAGTTGGAATTGGGGAGTCCACCTCTACAAAGAGGCCAGTCATAAGAGGAGTCCCTCATGAATTGGTCCTGAGATCACTCCCTTTTGGCGTTTACTTCTCTGAAGTCAGGGCCAATGTCACTGGCCTCTGGCTAACTAAATTTGCAGATGGCTGCAAATTAGTAGCTGTCATTGAATTACCCATCGACATAAGTGTTCATGAAGGGCTGACACAAACAAACACCTGGTGTCAGAGCCATGGACTAAAACTAAATGCTAAGAAATGCATAATTGTATCCTTCGGGAAGTTATCCACCCCTAGTAACTCTCATATTGATAATGCACCCCCCTAAGAGTTGACCCAGTAGTCAGGGACTTGGGGACACAGACAGTAATCTAGCCTTTGACCATCACATGTCTAGTAGTGAGGAAATCATTCTGTGTTGTGCAACTTATAAACAAAGGTATGGCATCTAAGTCCAAGGAAGTCAATGTTACACTGTATTCACATTCATCAGATGTGTCATTGAGTACAATGCCCCATTTGATATCTACCTAACCAGGCATATCCAACAATGGGAATGTCCACAGAGGTTCCTTACTGAAAGAATACAGAGCATAGGTAAAGTCCTGTGCAGACTGCCACAAGGCAGTGTCAGACTCCACTCTGATGGACTTCCTGCATATCCACATAACAAACAGCACCAAAATTACCTGTTCTAAAGACTTAAACCTTGCCTGTGACATAAATATGACCTGCTGGAGTGACAGGCATGCATCACAGAGACTACCCCTTCTCTAGAACAGACTCCTCATCCATGTGAAGCAGAGTTCCTCCCTAACCCAGTTTCAGGTGTAATTTTGGATAGTTGGTTGTGGAGCAGGAAATTCATCCTTGGTTTGGCACCTGTATCTCTAATGGAAACAGGCAGCCTTGTAAATGGTTAATCTCCCAGACCCCTGCTTGTAAATGTTTCTTCTCCTAAGCCGCTGCTTACACTTATCTCTGACCAGATCTGGTACCTTTGATTTGGTGTGCATGGCTAGGCTTAAAAAGGCGCTTGTAGTCATTAGCCCAGTAAATACCTATGAAACTAAACACAGTTGTATTGATATTTGACCTCTGACTTATGCATCTGAAGAGTTATTGAACATTGTTTGCATACAGTTTATTTGTATTGTAATAATTTTCATATTTCTCTAAATATTTCAACATTCAGGTAGCGCAGACAGAACTGCATAACCTCATATGAAAGCTCATAGCTATCTGAAGAAAATCATGCTGGCAGAATGTGTCTTGCTTGACTGTTTACTGAGATGTAAGTTATTTATACAGCATTATAAAATTAATATTCACTACCTTTATTTTTGGTTATAAAATCCAGATCTGATGTCTTTTTCATTCTTCCTCATGTATGGGTCTAGGATCCAATCTTCAGATCTGACTCAGCCACATTCCACAAGATTTTGGATCCAAGCCTCATGCTTCTCCCTGTGCTTACAATGGTCCAGTCCATCCTCAACCCATCAGATCTCATTTGCCGCAGTCGCTTCTAGAGGGACAATCCAAGCTCTCCAGTAAGAATGTCTTTATTGAAATAATTTTGCAAATTGCATATCCTTTTTTGAAAGTGATATTGTCACATTTAGTGTTCTTTGCTTCTCCCTCAGCTTTTTCGCTGATGTTAGGGCTCTCCCTTCCCCTTTAAACTATTTCTGTATCCCCTGTGTGTTTGAGTGTGGTAGTTCTATAGAGAAGCCTACTAGCTTAATTTTTTAATAGTAGTTTCTATTTAGATAATTAAGGTAGTTAGATATTTAAATAGTTTACGTAGCTTAAATAGTTTAAAGTTTAATAGCGTGTTTTTTCTTGAAAAGTTCACTTTAGAAAGTTTCAAACTTACCAGTACATTTGTAATAGTGTTAAGCTGTTAGTTGTTAAGTAGCAGTATGTCAGATGAGCCAAAGTAGCTGAGTGGATTTAAAAATTGCATGTTATGTGGGCATAAGATCCTCAATTCTGATACCCAGAAGAAGTGTTCATATTGCTTAGGAGTAGCCCATTTGGACACTTGTTGCTTTGTTTGTGCTACTTTCAATCCAAGAGCTCTCACAAACCATCAAAATGAGCTTATTTTAAAAGGACTTTAAACTGCTAGAGCTCAGACCCCCTGAAAACAGTCTCCAATAGTCTCAGAGCCAAGAAAAAGCCATCTTAATTCTCTGTCAGCTGCCTACAAAGACTTCTAGAGCTTTGGATCCAATAGTTATCAGGCCTACCACAGATCCTGTATCTTCCTTGGATCTGATGGTCTCTGCTCCAGCCACTAGTCCTCCAGTACTGTCTGCCTCAGTCTCAGATCCTAGGACCTCAGATCTGACAGCCAGAGGTCACACTCCTGATATAATTTTAAAATCAGTGTCACCAACTCTACCTGCCCAAATATTCCAGACTCCATCAAAGCACTCCAGACCACCTTCATCTGCCTTGTCTAAGTCTTCTAGAAGTTATTCAGAAGCAAACATGGACAGGATAATGCAGCAAATGCTTAGGGCTCAGATCCAGATGGGGGTCATACCAGCTTCACCTCTAGCGGATTTATGAGCTCATCAGCCAAAAAGAGATTTTCTCCTTCTCCAATCTGACCCTCTGCTTCTGAGTCTGTGTATCCCCGATCTCTGAGAGGCTTAGCATTGGATCCAAGGAAGGTCTCTCCCTCAGATCAGACTGCTCGCCTGACCAGCCCTTTCCATTGTCTTCGGATCAGAATGGGTCTCTGATCCACGCAGTCTGCACCAGGTCTGGAGAGAGGGGGGTTGGCTCATTTTATGGGATCTGCCCCTCCTCCTGGGTGTCTCAGCCCTACACAGCTTGGATCCAGTTCTCTTCTGTTGGCGAGGATCCAGGACTGGCCCTGATTTCCTTTCCTTAGCTGCTTCAGCTCCGGGAGGGAGGGTGAGATTTCCCTGAGTATGTCTGCCTTCTGTATGATAGAAAGTGCTTACTCTCTCTCTCTAGAGAACTGACCTCTGTAATCTCAGATCCTATCCTTCGCCTTCATCCGCTCATAGCTCTGAGCCCATCATCTCTACTCCTGTGGGTCAGCTAATCCCAGGAAGCCTCCACGCATGTTCCCTACAGGGATTCCCAACTTCTGACACCTCCCCTGAGCACCCCATGGATGAGGTACTTCAGAAGAGGACGTGAAAGAGAAGGCATGTGGACTCCCTCATGGAGTTCCTCATGGAGGATACTGACTTTGAGTGTGAAGGATCCCCCAAATCACCACCTGATGATTTTTGCTTCAGGGACATCATGAAAATCATTAGACAAAGAGGTGGTTTGTCTTCTCAAACTCCTCCTCCTGAAAAGTTGCTGTTCCTGGAGACTTTCATTGATGGCTTCTCTACGTCTTGGGTGACCCCACTGCTGAATGAGCTTATTCAACCTAGTCTCCTGCCGGGCTTGGACAGAACCGGACACTGTTAAACCTGTCCCCAAGCATCCAGATAAATTTTTGTCCCCTTCTTCTGATCAACTTAATTGGAGTAAGGGCATTCCCATTGATGCCTTGATTGTGGCAGTGACTACAAAGGAGCTAGCGGAACAAAGCTCCACTGTCCATCCACCAAACAGGGAGTTTAGAATGATGGACAGATTCAAAAAGTGCATTTACAACTCAGCTACTTTTGTGCTGACGTTATTAAATTACCTGGCACATTTTACCCATTTGCAGAGAGATTTGATTAAAAAGGTTTCAAATTCCCTTGCTGATTCCCTGTTGGCAAAGGACTTACAGAAAGTTTTTCCTCAACTGGCCACTCTCTCTTCTGTCACCAGTTCTTGATGAGGTTAATTTCCCACACAGCAGAAAGCACCTATCAAGCAGCCTGCTCAGGCATAGCCATTTGGCGACATGCCTGGATGAGACTTTGTGATTTCATGGAACCCTTTAAGACATCTTTCATAAATGACCCATTTGATGGCTCCTCATTGTTTGGGCCATCAAAGAGACACTTGCACACAGTGAGCAGGAAGGAAAGATCCTGTCTGAAATCGGAATCAAGTTTTTTTTACCCTTCAACGAATATTTTCTAGGAATCAGCAAGGTGGCAAGAAAATCTGGTTCCAAAAATCTCATGGACCTTTTCAAGACTTGCAGGGAGACACTTCCTCCAGAGGGAGAGGTTTCAATGGCAGATGTCGCCTCAGGGCAGAGTGGGGTCCACAGAACCAGGGCTTTAGGGATTCCCTTTCCAGCAGTCCCTGTCAGCACTCCTGAAGTGCTGCCCAACTGTCCATCTCTGGAGGCATTCAGGGGTCATCTTTTCCTGCACCAAGATGCCTGGTGAAATCGTACAAACAATGACTGGGTGCCAAGCATGATGTCTAGAAGTTATTACATTCCCTTTTCCCTTTCACCTCCAAGGCCAAGGAGGATACTCCCCGATGTTCCACTAGTCATAGGGAGTATGCAGCTCAAGAAGTGCAAAAGTTGCTTCAGAAAAGACTCATCCAAGAGGTCCTGAATTAAAAAATTAGGATTTGGAACTTATTCTTGCTTCTTTTTGGTGCCAAAGAAAACAGGGGACCTAAGACCAATTCTGGATTTAAGCAATCTGAATCATTATGTAAAGAAGTCAAAGTTCCAAATGGTTACAGTCCAGTCCATTTTGCCAGTTCAATGCAAGGATGATTGAATGACTTAACAATTAAGATTTGGAACTTATTCCTGCTTCTTTTTGGTGCCAAAGAAAACATGGGACCTAGGACCAATTCTAGATTTAAGCAATCTGAATCATTATGTAAAGAAGTCAAAGTTCCAAATGGCTACAGTCCAGTCCATCCTGCCTCTTCTATGCAAGGATGATTGGATGTGCTCTATATATCTCCAGGATGTTGTGTACTATTACATCAAAATAGACAGGCTGTTCTGGGGACACCTGCGCTTTCAGCTGAGAGCCAATCACTACCAGTTCAGAACGCTGCCCTTTGGGCATGGCAGTGGTAGCAGCTCACCTGAAGCTGAAAGAATTCCAGATGTTTCCTTGTCTAGAAGAGTGGCTTCTCAGTTCTCCAACCAGGCATCAGTTGGTACAAACCAAGGATTATTTGCTTCAGATCTCCAATTCCCTAGTAATTACAATAAGCCTTGCAAAATCCAAACTGGCTACTGCACAGAATCTAGAGTTAAGAGCACAACTGAATACTTTACACCAAGTGGCTTCATTACCTCATCACTGAATCACATCCTTAAAAATCAGGTTCATGACCTGACTTGCTAGTCCCTCTAGGAAGGTTCTTCATGCAAATTCTCCAATGGACCTCAGCGGTATAGTGGTCTATTCCTTACAAGCTTTTTTCTGTTCCCATAAAACTCACACCAATCTGGAAATGACATCTCCAGTGGTGGATACTGTCAGAGGACCTTTTTTCTCGACAGACAATTCACTCCTCCATCCCCCTCATAGCTATGGTGACCACAGATGCTTCCTAATTGTGGTTGGGGGGCATTTCAAGGGAAGGATGATCCAAGGCACGTGGTCCCCCTCGGAGACCTATCTACATGTCCTCAAGATGAGAGCAGTCCTAATGAGTCAAGCCTTTTAGGATATTCTCCCTTGGGGGACTGTTGCTATTCATATGGACATGTCATTAGTCTGGTACATCAACAAATAAGAGAAACCCGTTCCTACCTGCTATGCAGAGAGGCCATGAGGGTCTGGGTCTGGGAATGGATGATATCTTCAGACTGCTTTCTACTTGCAACACACATATAAGGAAAAAACAATGTACTGGCAGACAGACTCAGCAGGTCCATTCTGATTCTTTGCAAGTGGTCCTTCAGTCAGTAGCTAACAGAATTTTCAGCTGTTGGGGCCAACCTTTTCTCATCTCCCTTCAACAACAAATGCAGGATGTACTTCATAAGGGGGAGTCACCTAGGGATGCTGTGGTTCATGATTGGCCCCGGGTCTCCTCTGTGCTTATCCCCATCTCCTCTTGTTTCCAAAGTTTCTGCAAAAAGCAAGCAGGCTGAAGAACACAGTCATTCTCATTACCCCCATCTGGCCTCAACAGGTATGGTTCCCCTTCTTATGGTCTCAACTTAAATATCCTCTGTGGATACTGGATCCCACTGAGGACATCCTATCTCACCCATCAGAATCCTATCATCCCAGTCTCCATGCCCTCAAACTGACCGCATGGTTTCTCCAATTCCAGAGATAGTAAGACAGTCCAGGCTTGCTTCCCCAGTCTGCAGCACTATATTGGCTTCCAGAAGGCTTCCACTAAGAAGGTTTACAAAAGTAAGTGGAAAAGATTTTCTACATGGGCCTCTGAAAAGAACATTGACCCTTTTTCAGCACCAGCTTCAGCTATCCTTCTTTTCAAAGAAGGCGAGTTTTTCCACCATTAAACTTCAGCTAGCTACACTTTTCAAATTTTATGCAGGAAATGAATCTTTTTCCTTGTCAATTTCTAGGTTATGTAAAGCTTTAATGAAAGAAATTTTTCTTCTTAGACCTCCCGTAAATGATCCTTCTCCCCCTTGTGACCTCACGTTAGTCCTCCAGAGGCTGGCTCAAAAACCCATTGAACCTGCAAATAATTTTGATATGAAATATCTGGCTTGGAAAACAATCCTTTTGGTAACCATTACTTCAGTGAAAAGAATTTTGGAGTTACAGACCTTATCAGCAAAGCCCCTTACATCCTCTTCTGTGCAGTATCCTTATGAACCAATCCTTTTATGCCTAAAATTGCCACAGAGTCTAATATTAACCAGTCCATAAAACTGCCAATGTTCTTTCCAAATTTTTCAAATAAGGCTGAGTACATGCTGCACCTCCTTCATGTTCATAAATAATTACACTTCTATCTCCACAGAACAAAACAGTACAGGAAATCTGATCAGCTTTTTGTATGCTTTACTCCTAACCACTTGGGTAAACCATTTACCAAAATTACTCTGCCCAAGTGGATTACGGACTGTATTCTGCTGATTTAGTCCCAAAAAGGTGTAGAATTGCATCGTCCCCCTAGAGCCCATTCTACTAGATCTTTGGCCACTTCAGTTGCCTTTACTTCCAGAGCTTCAGTTGATGACATTTGCACTGAAGCCACTTGGTCAAAGACTCATGCTTTTGTTACGCATTAGAAATTGGACATTATCTCTAGGAACAGAGCTTCCTTTGGCTCAGCAGTGCTCTGGCATGTACTTCCATAAGATCCACCCAAGAGTTATATAGCTCGGGATTCTGACCCATATGTGAGGAAGAATGAAAAGGACAACATCAGATTTATAAGTTATATACTTGCCATAACTTGGCAGCTGTGTTGTCCGTTTTCATTCTTCCTCACCTTCCCTCCCAACCTTCCTCCAGCTTAATACTCCTAGAAGGACTCCTGGATGTAATAGGAACCCTCATGTTCCTGGTTTGAGCCTCGTCTATATTTATTTTATCTGGTATATGGTGATGCACTTATCACAATAAGGCAGCAAACTCGATCTGAGGGGGTTGGGATGGACTGGAGCATTGTGGGTAGAGGGAGGAGCATGAGGCTTGGATCTGAAATCTTGTAGAATGCAGCCAGATCAGATCCAAGGATTGGATCGTAGACCCATATGTGAGGAAGAATGAAAATGGATGACACAGATGCCAAGCTATGGTAAGTACATAACTTATAATTTAAAGCATCAAACTGAATGAATGCTACTAATGTAAAGATTAAGTTATCCTGAATAGTTTGCCATTTACAGTTCTCTAGTACCACTTATGGTTTCAGAGATTTGAATATTTGTTTGAACTGTAAGGTGATCACCTCTTTTTAAAAAAGCTCAAGCCACACCCACTGGAGGTTAAAAGTGCACACTCAAAAGAACTGTACTGGAGGGACAATCTGTCTGGCATAGCTCTCAACCAGTCAGGGACAAATCTTAACAGAATTAGGGACAAATCCAGAAATAATCAGACACAATCAGGGACACTTTTAAAATATTAGTACTATTAACCTGAGACATTGACAGAACAAGAGAATGTAAATTAGTATATAGTTTTTGAAGTACAAAAAGTCTATAAAGCTAATTATTGTCATTGTTTATTAAGTATAATTCACCACATTTTTTTCCACAGGTCACCGATTTTAGTTGGGATTAAGACGGACAAAGCTAAAATTTGAGTCAAAATCAGGGACGTTCCTGAAAATCAGGAACAGTTGAGAGGTGTGCTGTCTGGTTCCTCTGTTGAAATACATCTTGTTGGAGAGGAACGCTTCCTTTTTAATTGTTGCATCTGACCCTTCAGATATCCTCCGTATTTACCATATTATTCTATCATAAAATGCCAGCTGGCTCAGAATGCTTTCTGTGCATTAAGACCCACCAACAGTGGTGTTTTTTTTTTTTTTTTTTGCATTCTGCTTCTGTGTACATAGTCATTATTCTGTTAATGTTGTCAAATGTTTGCCTTCCCTCCACAAATCAACATCAATCCATATCAATTGTGGCAATACCTTTGCCATTCTGTTAGCTTGTATAGACATTAACACTTTTTAAAATTGAAATGGTGATGTTTGCCGTCTGCATAATACAGATACCACAGCTTTCTTCCAAGATACCAGTAGCCCCCCCCCCTTTTACAATACTGCTAAACAAAACATTCCAGATCTTTATCACCTTCTTCCCTCCCTATTTCCAAACTCCCTCAGGAGTACTGTCTGCTCCTGGAGACTTCCCTATTGATTAATCATATATCACAGTTCTTGTCTCTTCCTATCTTACCTGTTAATTGTTGAGCCCTATTTTCCTCTAACTTTGGCATAATTACGTCCTCCATAAATACTTTCCATCTGTGCCTTTTCTTGGATTCTCCATTCTCCTGCTTTATAAAAATGTTCAAAAAATCTGTGAAATAGCTCTAATACTTCTGTAGGATCTGTGGTTATTTTTCTTGTTGACTCCCCATATTTGGTGACGACCCTTACTACTTTATGTTGCCTATGTCGTTATGCTGAAGTTTTTGCAATCTGGTGTTATCAAAAAAAATAGTTGCGTAACTGTAACCTTTTTAAATTCATGCTTGTTATCCTGATACTTCCTTTCCTTTAGCATTCTGTAATTGCCCAGTTTATTGTTCTTTGAGATTCCCCTCTTTCTGGAATACTTTACCTTTGCCAAGCCCTGTATTTTTTATATTACTCTTCCCCATATGTTTCTCTTGTATATCTACCATGTTTTAAACTCTATTTTCATTTTATCCTGCTCACTAGCCATCTCTCTTAAAAGATATTTCTGTCTTCCATATACTGTCAGTTTCCACTACTCATTCCATTAATTACTAACAGATGAGTATGAAATTGACATTGTTTTATTTTTATCTCATTACCCTGCATCTTTATCTTAATTTTTATTTATCCTTGATATTAAATAGTTATTGTATGTATGTCAAGGCTTTCAGTTAAATACACATGCTCCTGTGAAATGAAATTTATATCCAGTCAAGCTCGGTTATTGTACCTTCAGGAGTAATATGTGAATTCTGTCTGTGTTCTTACTACTAAATTCACATCTTCCATACCAGATATTCTTGTATATTTCTTCAGAAGTTAAACCCCTTATATTATGTTATGTTTTTCCTTCTAGGTCCCCCTGATACATCTGCACTATTGCAGATTGGGTTCTGTCCCTCATTCATAAATATTTCATGCTGAAAGCTTATTTCCCCCAAACTTTTCTTAATCTGCATAGTAGCAGTTTAAGGTATAATATAAATACATACCAGTATAATCCTCATCCCTTGCTAATTCTCCCCTTACTACCCAGAAACTACCATTGTCTTTTTTCCCCTTTTCTATCACTATTGAAGCTCATCTAGCAACCAGTATCATTACTCCACTCTTCCTTTAGATTCATAGGTGCCTTCTAGGCTAATAAACACAAGGGCCTTATGTGACAAGTTCTGCTACACTTGATAACTGTAAGCAGGGGCTTGGAAAATGAAACAGGGGGCCTGGGGGGTGAACAATTTACAAGCTGCCTGCGTCCATTAGAGACATGGGTGCCATACCATGGATGAATTTTCTGTTCCCTATCCAATTGTCTAAGTTACAATCCAGTTGGGTTAGGGAGGAACTCTGCTTTAAATGGCTGGGGAGCCGGTTCCAGAGAAGGGAGTAGTTTCTGGGATACATGCCTGTTTCTTCAGCAGTTCATATTTATATCCTAGGCAAAGTGTAGCTCCTTAATTATGGGTAATTATGGAGCTGTTCATTTTGGACATGCAGGAAGTCCATCAGGGTGGGGTCCAACAATGCCTTGTATGCCAGGCATAAATCTCCCCTAAACAGCCTGCAGGAGACAGAGAACAGGGATAGGCTCTTGAGGCAGCCTGCATTAGTACATGTTACTTATGCCCTGTAATATTTTAGTGAGGAACAATTTTGAATGTTCCTATTGTTGGATCTGCCTGGTTAGGCACATAACCTAAGGGGGCATTGTACTCCATAATAGGTCTGATGAATGCCAAATGTAGTAGAATAATAACTTCCTTGGACCTAGATGCCATAACTTTGTTTAGAAGCTGCACAACATAGAATGATTTCCTCACTGCTATAGGCATGTGATGATCAAAGGCTAGATTACTATTTATGTTTGTCCCCAAGTTCCCAACTATTGGGTCAGCTCTTAGGAGTATGTCATCAATATGATAGTTACCTAGGGTGGATGACTTCTCAAAGGATATTATTATGCATTTCCTGACAATTTGTTTTAGTCCATGGCTCTGACGCCAGTTATTTGTGTGTACCAGCCTTTCCTGGGGAACATCTGTGTTGGAGGGGGATTCGATTACTGCTGCCAATTTGCAGTATTTTACAAATTTAGTCAGCCAGAGGCCATTGACATTGGCCTTGACTTCAGAGAAGTAAGTGCCAAAAATAAGTGGTCCCGGGACTGATCCCTGAGGGACTCTACTTGTGACTGGCCTCTTTGAAAGGTGGATACCCCAATTCTAACTTCCTGGGTCCTGTCTGTGAGTCAGTTAGTTATCCACTGGGTGACATAAGGGTTTATACCTAACCTCATGAGTTCTTCAACAACACCTGAGTGGGGTATTGTATCAAATACCTTGGTCAGGGCAAGGTAGGCAATGTGAGCCATTTTACCCTCATCCATTGCTTTGGTGACTTTCTCAAAGAAGTCCACCAGGTTGAGTAGGCATGAACTGCCCTTGAGGGAAAAATGGGTTGGAGCCAGTGTCAGGAGGTTTCCTATGTAATTATTATTTCCATGATATTTCTTTCCATGGTTTTGCATGTGAGACTGAGATTTATGGGTCTGTAGGTGGCCCACCTTTGTGCAAAGGGATGACTGTTGCTGTTCTCTATTTGTGAGGCACCAAGCTTGTTTGGAGGCTACAGTTAAATAGCAGTTCCAGAGGGCCTGATACTTCATGCTATTAGCAGGCATCCTAGGATATTGTTTGGTCCCATTGATGGAATGTTCTTAGCCTTATTGTGTGCATTAAGGACCTGTTCCCTAGTGATAGTAGGACTAGTTATATTTGATGGTATTTCCTGAGGGAAGGTTGAGGGGAGAGAAGGGTAAGGTTGTAGATGAATTTGTCAGTCAGTAAGTATGCTGTATTTTGTCTGTGTAAGTGGCTCCATTATTGATGAGCTCTGCACATATTTCTGTTTTGCCTTTGAGGTTGCAGACATAGCTAAAGAATGCCTTGTGGTTATCCTTAGCCTGGGAGGCCAAATTTACCTAAAATTTAGCTTTGGTAAACTTTATTTGTCCTCTGAGATGTTTGTTTAGTTTGAGTGTGCTTTTATCCTGCTGAATGCTACACCTCCTAATTTTTTGCTCATTTCCTTCCTTCTGTTATATAGCCTATTGACGTGATTCCACCAGGCTGACTTATTTTTTGAGTTAGTTCTGTACTTCCTGGTGGGTACAAATGTGTATTCCAAACAAGAGACATCCCAGTACCTAGCCCTATGAGACACCACTAGTAACAGGCTTATTGGCGAAGGTGGATTCCCCCACCCTAATTTCATGTGCCCTTACATACTGCTAAATGTCCACTCAGAAATCCTTTTTTTGTGTAATTCACAAGCTCATCTATATCCAAATATGTCTCCTGCAGCATTGTTATTTGTACTCTGCACATTGTAATATAATTCAATACTCCCAGCTTTTGTCTGTACCCTTAGGGTCATTTACATTTCATGATAATAAAGACAGAATAGCAATGTGATACAAAGCTATTACTTCAACCTATTATACGTGACAGTTTGCATGCATACATTAATTATTTTGCAGGCTGATCTCTTATGTAGTTAATTCTTATCTCCATTTGAGCCAGTGTCACATATTAAAATAGACTCTCCCCAGGATTCACGAATCCTCCGTGTAAGACTAAATTAGTCTTACACGGAAACGCCAGTCTAAGAGTAAGATGGCAGCACGCCATGCATATTAATGAGGGCGTGCTGCCTCAACTCTAAGGCTAACATGGAGCATGCACGAGTGCAGGGGGCATGTCGGACTGCCGAGCAGTCCAAAAATCCACGCCCCTGCAAGTATCTCAATTGAGAAATGTCAACTGCCATGAGCGAGTCCGCTCAAATGTGTACAGACCCAACACTACACTCCTCCACATTCTAAACCCCTGTACAATTATAAAATGTAAAACTTTTATTTTTTTGTTTTATTATTCCCGATATAGCTGCCCGTATTTGCGCGGGTTTGCCCATTGCTTAGCTACAGTTAGCAATTTAGACATCGAAGGGGATAATAAGAAACTTATATGCAAATTAAGCAAAATAGCAATAGCATAGTGGTAGAGCCTTCGCACAAAGAGGAGGCATTCCCGGTTTGAGTCCCACCACTCCCCTTTCTATTTTCTGTTGGAAATCTGTATATAAAAATAATTCCTGACATTTATCATTTAAATTATAGTAAAAAGCATTGAAATGGCCTATGTAGTAGTGAACGAATTATATATATATATATATATATATATATATGTAAGAAGGTGAAATGGTTATGCATACTGATGAATGCATAAGTAATGTATCTTAAGCAATGTGAAGCACTGCTAAGCAAAGTCTACCAGTATTAAGCATATTTAAGTATAATTGCTCATAGCTTAGCACTGCTTTAACTAGCACAATAGCTTTGCGCAGAGCTGCGCTTTGTGCAAACTAGTGCAAACAGAACATGCTTGCGCATAGCTGTGCAACGCGCTAACTAGCGCAACGTCGGGCACCGTAGAGCAACGTTGGGCAAAGATGAGCAAAGTCGGCTAAACACAGCCACACCTCCTAGATGGTCTGGCCAGTAGTAAAATAAAAAGCAATGACAGGCCTCGAACCCAGGATACTGTGCACCATAATCACAGTACTGAGCCACTAAGCCATGACAGCTTTTCATAAGCATGCACTTTCAACACACACATACATATCAATGGAAGTTTACCCATTGCTAAGTAGGTGTGCCTTCAACTGAGTTCTTTCAAAACTGGCCAATCACAAATAAGTGCGGGAAATGATGCATATTTAAGCTCCATAGGCAGGAATACTTGCCATAACTGGTTGTAGCTCCCATCTGCAGGCAGCAATGGCCGGTGCTGGAGAGGGCTCTCATTTTCAAGTGCAACGTTGGGGCATTGAGGAGTCAAAAGTAATGGTTTGGCTCCTTGTCCATAATCATGAGGATAGACTCCTGCGGGGCCAGTACCAGGGCACCCAATACAAAGGGGAAGCCTGGGACCATCTAGCTCATGAACTCACCAGTGCCACAGGTGTCCCTCAGACTGGTGAGCAGGTCAGACACCACCACGCAGACCTGAAGAGATGCAAGGTGGGTCAACTGGACCAGTGGATCCAGGAGGCCCGTATGATGGATAATGCCCCACTACTAAGTAGCCATGGAATTAAGTAAGAATTGCTATTCTAGTCTATACTATGGATATGTATGTCTCAATATCACTTCATTGACTTCACAGCTGCAGGTGTCCGTGCTGCAAATCAGCAAGCCTATGCAGATAGGCTGCGCCACCAGGCAGGTTAGTAATTATCCAGCTTGTACTGTTATGTAAAATAAATGTGAGAGCCTGAAAAAAGTGTTTTAACACAATAAATAAAGGTATAATAATTCTCTAATTATTTTGCATGTACTGTTATATAAAATAAATGAGAGAGCCTCTAGAAAAGTGTTATAAGTCTTTAATAAAGGTATAATTCCTGGAGTGTGTCTGTGTCATTTTCTTTGATATGTTGTTGACTCTTGCATTATAGAAATAGTACTGTTGTATTAAGCGCTGTTAACACACAGTTGGGTAGGCCCATATAAAGTGGATGAAGGGAGTGCCAGTAGCAGTATTTACAGTCCTCAGCTGTTGGTTTATGCCCAGCATGTACAGTTTAATCTGGCACATGAGTAGCTTGGTATTGTGTTCCCCAGAAATGTCATTGTGCTGGCAGAAATGTAGGGAGCTGTTAACATATAACTGATAATTTCACCTAAACATATCTAGATAAGTATAGGAAAGTAGAGCTGTCAGTGTACCATCTCAGCAGTAGTGTGTCTGAGCAACTCACAAAATATGTAGCAGTAACATCTGCATCCCGGACAGTTTGTATGTCAGATATAGCCCATGTATGTAAAGATCTAGTAAAACCCATTTCCCAATTTAAGGACAATTGGGTAGTGTAATAATACATGTAGGGGACATATAACTGCAGTTAATAGGAATGTAGTGTAAACTAGAAGGATATATAAGTTGTTAATGGAGCTATAGTTTTCCACCCTACTGTATGTTCATAAAAAATGCAATTCCACACCTCAGTGGGTATGTCTAATCTCAAAACATTTGTTGGGACATATGTCCTATTGGTTTATAAATATCTGCATTTATTTCGATGCATGTTCCCTGTTCAAATACCACAATATTGGTGGCCTGTTGCCATCAATTAAACCTGCATGCTGTTGTAATGTCCACTGTTGTTCTATATATGCATGTGTCATGCTTGCTGTTCAACTGTTGGAACTCTGGTGTGTTGGGTTAATGGGAATACTTCTGCATGCTGTTATAACTAATTGGGAATGCTGTTGACTGTTACTAACCCATATTTTCATTAAATCCTCCTAAACATAGAACATATGGGAAGGCCGGTCCCAGCGGACCCACCTGTCCCACCTCAGCTGGCGATGGCACCTGGCACCAGCAGGTCTGGTGCCCAGCCTGAGACCTCCTCCTCCACTGGCCCTGTGCCACCTTTGGGTGGAAGCATTGCAGGGGATTGGGCTCACCCCCCCCATGCAAGTGTGGGTGAAGGAGGGCCACCTATCACCCTCCGAATGGTCCGGGCTGTGGTCCGTAGGGAGATTAAGTGTTCTGTCACTGATCCTCTACACCAGCTTGAGGCACGAGTGGCGTGACTCACGGGTGAGCCTGCCCCTCCCACGCAGCCCCCAGCACAGCCACCCTCTGGGCTGTGAAGGTGCAGTGGTGACTGCCCATGAGTGGGGATCTCAGTTCCACTGTTGCCATCTGTGGGCTCATGGGCTTGCAATTTCTAAACATCCTTCCTCGTCAGTGGTGTTCACCCACCACATGTGTCATATTCCGCCCCTGTATGCGTCTTGTTTGTCTTGTCTGCTTACCTCCCCAACCATACCTACTTCCCCTACCCCACATTCCACTCTCACCTGAAAAAAAAAAAAAAAAGAGCAATCTGCTCCCAAAAAATAATTACGCCCCATACATAGCTGCCCATTTTGTACACATGTCCACTGGACACATAAACTGATATTTAATTGGCAGTACAACATACTTTGTTGTCCTCACCCCTCTCTCAGGGGTGGAAGGTTTCATATTTCCCTCCAAATTTATTGCATATGCACAGCTGTTGCTGTTAAAGAAATGGGCAGCTATGGACCTTCCCTACACCCGTCCTGCACATCCAGAGCTGTTTTCCCTACTGTCTTTCCATCTTTGTGCACCTTTTTCACCACTTTCCTATCTCCCCATTTTTTTTTCTTTCAAAGAAATGAGCACGGGAGTTAGCGGGAGTAAGCACTATTAAGCAATAGTTAGCGGGTTTGCACAAGTGTGTGCTTTTGCACTTAGCTAAGCATCCCTAAGCATCACGCAAACCCGTGCAAACCCACTCACAACTGCTTAAAAGTGCCTTAGTCATTCTGTATGTCAGGGCCCTTGTTCTGCTCAGCAGCAAAATAAAACACCACTGTCAGTCTCGAACCCTGGACCTTGGACACACTAGACTGCATGAAGTACCACTAAGCCACAGTAGACATACAAGTTGGTGCTGAAATAAATATATCATGCATCAGAATGAGTGAATGTAAAGGAAAAATAGGAATGCCATAACACAAAGCTTGTTCTGTGGAACTTTACCAGCAGTTGTTGTGGAATTGCATTACATGACTGTGATAAGAGAACCAGCCATTCTAGCAGGAAATAATGTTACAGCAGCACTTTACAACCCACACACAGTATCACAGCAGGACAAACAGTGGCATATCTGATTAGGGCAGAGGACATACATCCCAACTGTGACTACTTTTCAGGGATGTCCCTGATTTTGAAACATATGTTAGCTGTGTCCGTCTGAATCCCTCTGAAAAGTACTGATGTTAGGCAGAAAGGTGGGGTATTACACTTAATGAATAATGACAATAATAAGAGTTAGACACTGCATGTACGTCAGAAAAGGTGTAGTAATCCATATGCACTGGTTCTCTTGAAGTCTCCACTTACTGTCTCTATTATTTTGAAGGTGTACCTCACTTTTAACTACCTTTCCCTGACTCTGTTCAAATATGTACCAGAGTGTTTCAGAGGCAGAAACACACAGGCATATCAGCTTTTCTGCTGTTACACACTGTGCAAATAGCTTTGGAAGGAGTTCCACAAGCATACCCTTATGTAGGAGTACAACACTGAAATACCAAAGGATGTAGCCATGTACTGGTAGCAACTGACTGTAACAATGCCATTGTACCAGTGCTGAAAAGACCTGTGCGTTGCACAGACAAAGAATAACAGGCTAACATCTGGCTACCATCTGGATAGGTCCACAGTTGGGAGCTATGCAGACAGACTACTTGACTTGATAAACTAACAGGTACACAGCAACCCTTTAGGTCCAGCAAGATAACATTCACGCAATAATACATAATGCTGTCTGTACGTCTGCATCCCTACCCAAATGTGCAATATACCTGTGTGTTCAGGGCCTACCAAGGATGTAGGTAGGCATACTCAGTACTGGAATTATCCAGTTTTCATGAGCAGCCTGTGCTAATGTCAACACTAAAAAAGCACAAACTGTTCAGAAGTGAGTACATTAATATTCACAGTATAGCAGTTCACAAACAGTTCATGTGCCAAAAGAATGCATCTCAATAACTACTTTTGTATGGCAGTTAATTGTATAAGTAGAAAAGAAACAACATACTCCCATGTATCTTGTGTTAGCATTTGCAGGGGTGAGTACAATTCTACACTGACAAGTGTGTACTGGAAGTGGCAACATTCAGGTCTGAGTACAACATTTAAATCACTGGCTACACCCTTAGCTTCAGATATGAGAACTATACCAACCTTCTGACTTAAACAACGGTGTCCACAGCAAACAAGTATGAGCCCCACTTTGGAAAGCTGAAAGGGCTACGCCTACCTGACTTAGCAATTTATAGCACTGGGTTGCTATGACAGTGAGTACTGCAATTACCACACAGCAGGCTGCATGCAATCACCAAATGGTGGCCACCAATTGGTGCAGAGGCAATCACATGCACATGTGCAGATACCTATAAAAGCAGGCTGTACTTGCTGCCCACACACGCAATCACTCCATTGCAGACACTGAGAGAGAGAGAGAGAGAGAGAGAGAAAAACATTAACAGCAAAAACAAACTCAAAAGCAAAAGGAACACAGAAATTAATAATACCAACACATACAAAGGAAAGGTATGTAACAGATATGTATTTACTGGCATGTAGTAGATGTTTTTGAAGAGTACTCTACATACTTTGAAACATCCATATGTGGCAGCAGTACGTATCTATGCACAGATGTCCAGCATAACTACTGCCATGGACAAATCAGTGTGTAGCTGTGTGCAGGGGGACATAGCTGTGACATATGTAGCTCAGCATAAATGTCAAACATCTGATCCTTGTTATCTGTGTTCTGTACAGTAGTGTGGACAATGGCTGTTTGGGGGAGTAGTGCAAACAGCTATATAAACATGGATGTGACAGAGTAACACATGCATGATAGTCATATTAACGTGTAGCTTCGCATTGGCAACTGCTGTACCAGGCTAGTATGCTAATCTAGCATTTGTAGCTATATACACACCCTCTAATATTACTGTGTGCTCACATGTGACACCTGTTCATGTTGTAGCAAGGCCCAACAGGTCAGCCGTGAGGTCCAGGGACTTACAACAGTGTGGACCTTGTGTGTGTATGGCACACACATACGGAGAGATATATATGTGTCAGATATATTAACATCTGTACATGTGCATAGAGCAAGGGACATACTGTAACTGTATGTGAAGGGTGGACATATACATGTTGGTGAAGGTTGTTATATGCATATTTGTATGTAGGTTGTAGTGTGTGGCAAACAAGACAGCATGCAGTGCTGGTATATGACATGCGGTGGTTAAACACTGTGGGTGTGATTTGTTAAGTTTGCAATGTTGCAGCCAGTGAGGCCTGCTAAAGCTACATGGGCTGAGAACACCTTCAATGCATTTCTCACAAGACTGTGCGATATCATTACATTACTGTATACCTCACATCCTTTGCATAATTGATATTACCACCATGAAAGGTGGACTGTATATGTGCCTATATGTACACCAATGGATGTGTATATGTATATATATATATATATATATATATATATATATATATATTATAGTGAGACAGATGCCTGGTGTCAAAGTCATGGCCTCAGGCTCAATGCCAAAAATTGTATTGTCATCCCTTTTGGTAAAAACTCGGTACCCATGAACTACCACATAGGTGGTAGTCTACTTAACACCAAAAGTGTGATAAGAGACCTTGGGACACAGGTGGACAGTAGTCTCCCCTTTGATGATCACAGTGCCACACTAGTCAAGAAACCCTTCTATGTGGCACACCTCATCACAAAAGGCTTCTCATCCAGGGAAAAAGAGGTCATTGTTCCCCTCTACTCATCACTCATAAGACCCATTATAGAGTACAACGCCCTTTTTGGTATGTACCTCACAAGACATCTACAACAACTGGAAAGGCCACAGATATACCTCACAAAGAGGATTACCGGCCTCAAACAGATGCCCTATGCAGACCATCTCACAAAATGCCAGCTTTACTCGGTCGCATATCGCCTACCCAGAGGTGATCTCTGCCTAACATACAAAGCTATGTCAAACCCATAGCTGTTGGACATGCTCCACGTAAAGAAATCCCAATCCCTCTGAGCTACATGCTCTAGGGACCTAAACCTTGTCACCACAATAAACAGAACATGCTGGAGGGATAGATTCCTATTTCAGAGACTTCCCATACTCTGGAACAAACTACCTATCTATAGCAAACAAAGCTCCTCAGTAGCACTCTTCATGAATAATCTTGATGATTGGATGGGAGATAGGTAATACACCCCGGGGATCACCTCTGTGGCTCTGCTTGACAGGGGCACAGGAAATTTATTTCCTTGGGTGGCAAAGGCCAGGGAACCATTTGGCTAGGCTTATATAGGCCCTAGGGCCAATAGCCTAGTACCTACCTATGAACCTATACACAACCACATGTACTTGTTGCAATACATGCTATGTGAGGTTGACTGTGTGTGATGGTCAATGTGTCAAAGTTGCGTATATGTGGGATAGCCTAGTGGGAAACTGTTTCTGACATGGTATTTTGTGTCCTAGCTTTGATCCCAGCAAAAGATGTGTTTGGTATTGCTAGGCAGAAAAAGCAATGTGGCATATGGTCTGACATAGTCCCTTGGTGTTGACTGGGGTGTGTCATTGGAGGCTAAAGCAGTACATGTATGCCTACTGATTGGTACTGCTGGTGAATCCAACTCCTGTATGAACAGTAGTACTACCTGAAGCTGTTGGCCTAAACAGCACAGTATGGTGTATGTCCACATTGCTTGGAACCACTTTTTTGTGTGTTCCCTGTAGTCCTCACAGATTACATACCTCAGGCTTAAAGTTTTGTAAGTACTGACACACAGTACTGTATGGTACACACATAAAGCTCATCTGGGTTGCCATACCTTTGTGTCTTGTATGTCTGATGTGTGTGTGGGTATGCCTGTAACATGCCCTCTGTCATATGTGTGTTACAGGATATAAGTGCGTATCTAGCAACATGTATAGTCTAGTACAGCAGTATGCCACCCATATTCACGAAAGTGCACATATATTAGGCAGGGGTTTGCCATCAACAAGTAGTGTGGTATAATGGTAATACTGTAACTGGACTATACAATCATTGGGATGGAGGACATTTTACATTATGCATTAGCTTGATCTATACCTTCTGTGGTTAGGTGGTGCATTGTGTCGCATACAGTATGCCATGTACTGTTGTATAGTCTTACATAGTGATTTCACTTTGTTGCTTTGCAGAACATGGTGTAATATACAGTGTGCCAGGCACTGTCAGGCAGTTGTGGGGTGAGTACTGATATGTGGTATTGAAAGTGTGTATCCTCTGACAGCCAATAGGTTGCTATATATGGCAGTTCAGTAATATCTGTACTGTATAATGTTAAGTGTGCCATATGACTTGCTTAGACATTTTGTTTCATTGTCTTCCAGTGATCATGTCGCAACCCGAGCTATAGTAGTGCCGAGGACAACATCATTACAAGCAGGCTGATCCAGCACTACAGAGTGCTATTCTCAAGAACCAGCCAGGACCAGCATGAGCGGACTCCACTGTGGCAAGATGTTGTCTGTAGGGTAAATGACATAGGCATGCATAACTGGACATATGAGCAGGTACGCCATCACTGCAGTGATTTACTTAGACATGTCCGGCAGCGTGCATCTGATGTCCGTAGACAACAGCTTGTTACAGGTGGTGGGGTTACCATCCATCCCCGCCTCACCAGAGTAGAGGAGCTACTCCTGAGCCTGGTGGCTCCTGGCCAACACCAGCAGACATGTATCGTCATGGAGGTTGGAGCCACCCAGCAAGTTCACATGGAGTGTGCAGGTAACATGGCATATCTGTAGACTACTGTTACCTCTATTGGTGGATCATGCATATGTGAGATGTGTACTGTGTAGTTAGAAGATGTGGAGCCTGGTGTTGTGCAATACTGATCATTTGGAACATAATCTGTAGGCCTATGAATGTAAACAGTTGTACTACTGTAAGATTGCAAACCCACAGTAGCAATGCCACAGTTGTTGCCACTGACAAACCGTCTCATATCCTTGTAGGTCCCTCTGGTGTGACAGCAAGGCAGCAGACTCATGCTGGTGAGTGTGTTCTACATTTATTGTTGCAAATAAAATGTGCACGTCATCGGTAAGGTGTAGGCCATGTACACATGCAACACACCTACGCGTAATGCATGCTGTGCATGTTTGCTGTGAGACTGTGCACATCTCAGTAATGTGATTAGCTGCCTCAAACACATGCAATACACAGTGCATCCCAAACAAATGTGGCTACACTGTAGTGGCCATTGGATAGGCAGATTCGATACACATGCACACAGCGCATACAACTATGTCATACACAGAACATGTTAATATGCTACACATGACGTATTCACACACCGTCTGTAAAGTCACACTCCAGTATCCCAAATGTCATCCACACAGCACACATAATATACCTGAGGGGTAGAGGCCTATCATGGGGCAGTGAGACACTCTTCCACACACAACACATTCATGTTTGGCAATGCTCCTTATTGGGCACCTTACAAACCAATGTAACAACTGACCGTGAAATGGTGGATGTAGCCATGGTACTGCAGTTCAGGTACAGCATGATAGGTGCTGGTCTGGCACACATTAGTAGCCTTGAGTGACCACATGATGCTGCATGATGATGGCTTATGATACTACACCCCATCCAGTTATAGTAACCACAGTACTACACATAGCTTTCATTGCTATACACCTCAATGTTGTGTGTGTGCAAACATATGCACCTATACACAGTATGCATAGCAATCACCATTTGCACAAACTGACACATATATGTCTTGTAATGCTATTGAGTGTCTAGGTCACATGACACACATTGGGTATGTGTGATGTTAAATGTTGCAGTTGTGTTGTAGCATGCCATGCCATGTCATGGCTGGCACTGGCATGTCCACAATATGTGCTACAATCACCATAACTACTGTACATTGGCTATGTGGACCAATGGTATTCCAGTAGGTATACATGCACCACTGATCCTGTGTGTATACACAGCATGCATGGGCTAAACCTGTGTCCACAATTATCTGCTAAAGACACAGATGCTCTAATCAGAAATGGATATCTATGTGATACACATCCAGCCATGGTATGTATACCTGTGAGTGATGGTGCACAGGACAGTAAAGAGCTTTTAATACTTGCACAGCAATGTTGTATCCATGTATACATTGCGTTCCAGGGTGAGGCCAATCACCGAACAATAACACACATGCATCAAAGCCATGTATACTGTTAGTAGCAAGGACTGTCTACACTCACACTGCATGCTGTTGAGCAACACATGTCCTGCATGCTGACATGTGTGATATGACTGTTTGGCTTGTGATACTGTACCCCACCATCAACTGCTATTGAGTATGTTCTGGATTGCTGGTGGTGTGTGTGTGTGTGTATGTGTGTCTGCTTTAGTGAGGAGTGTATTTGTGTGCATGTGTTCATGTGTGCATGTGTTCTGACATCATGTACAGGTCGCAAAGTGTGTTTCCTGTCTTCATCTCACAGGTGCTGAGGTTGGGCTGGTTCACTGTAGCATGGAACCTGATGTCACTGACACAAATAGTGATAATGAGGATAGGTGTGTTGAGGCACAGGCATGTTTGCCAGGGTCTGTTGTTGGGCCACCAATCAGCAGTATACAAGTGTCCACCCCATCCATGCACACAGTCATACTGCCAATACATCCATCATCACCAATGCCCTTAGCTGAGTGTACAGTCGGCAATGGCCAGGACAGTGTGGTATCTATGGCACATGCATCCGGACGCAGCAGCCATAGCCAGATGTCTGGAACGGTACCACATAGGCAGATGTCCAGGGGTTCTCGGAGCACTGCTGGTCATCATGCCCCTGGCAGACATGCCACAGGTCGTACAACCTCACGCATGTTCCAGGCTGTCATGGAAGCACAGGCACGTATGGAACCGTACACCAGACAAGGACTAAGGGCACAGAGGGCACATAACACCAATGTAATTGACAGTATCCGTGACCTAGCAGGTGCCATCCGTAATTACACTGAGGTCACTGATAGACGTTGGGGTGAGACATTAGATGTCCTCCGTAATGTCATGTCCATGTGTCAGGACAGTGTGGGATGGTTGAGACGTCGACGTGGACATATGCCAGCAACATCAGCAGCAGGCAGTTGCTGTGGACGTCCATCAAGTCACAGCCGCTCCCGTAGTGCCAGTACCAGCCCCAGCAAAGTTGGGGGTGGACTGTCCATAGACCATCCTAGAAGACCACGTGCACGTGGCTCTGGCCAGTCCCAGCAGGGACCTGGATCCAGTGTACATATGTCTACCTCTGAGGATAGTACCCAGTCTGGCTTAGTACCTGATACTGTCTGTAGCACCCCTGCCAGGCACAGGTACCATATCTGTGGCCTTAGATGGTGATCTGTAAAGCCTGGCAGGTACAGTCTGTGGCTGTCCCACAAATTCCCGTATATGGCAGCCACATGGTGGAACTGTGTGCATGCAGACACACAAACACAAACCAGACACCTAGGGCTAACACATACCCGCACACATTACATCCACGTTGGCCCATACCAGTACTCTTGGCCCTCACACTCACACACACACATACATGTCGATTGTATGGCTCAATGTAGGCCTCTGGCAAACCAACAACACACCCTGTGCATATGATGAAACCTGTGCCACCTCCTGTCATCTGTAACATTGCAGGAACAGGCTAACATGGTGCTGATACTTTATAGCAGTATAGCAATGTTAGCATGTTGTCAGCAGTAAAGTGTAATGATATCCTTGAAGGTGTAGCTGAGCAGGCATGATGCATTAAAGCTATGATTGTCAATGTAGTATTGTTTACACCAGTGTTAATTCTAATAGTGTATTGTCCGCCCACGAGCCACTTGGCTGATGTGTGTAGTATTGGCAGCATGTGTTAGAGAGTGGACAGTACGTGTGGGATGTGTGCAGCACAGATTTGCAGGTGTACATTTGTGAACATGGTGGAGGTGCACTGTCTGCATGTACGTGCGTAGTGGACACATGGGCAGGGTGACATGCCTTGTATTACACAGTGTTAACACTCCATAGTTTCTATTGGTGGCCAGTATGCATTGTACTACACACATTTTGGAACTTGGGTACACGTGTGTATGACATGGTTTGACACTGTGCTGTTGGTGATACTGTTACTATCTGTCATTGGTTTGCATTCTGGTAGTATACATAACCTCAACAGCCTGACCATAAACAATCATTAGATGATGTCTTGACAACTGACACACAGATGTAGGACACACAGTAACATTTGGATCCTTCAGGTACTATACTATGCCAGTAACCAGTGGTATTCACCTGCACCCATTCCTGGGACCACTCCTGTTTGGCATATAGCTCTCTTAGGTACAAGCAAACACAGTAGGGATATGTCCGTCCACATCTAGAAATGCATACTGTGGGCTATAATGCAGTCTCCATATGACACACACATCCTCCACAAGGGTATCATACAGACAGATACCTGTTGTCAAACCCATGCTGTAAAGCTATAAGCCAACTAAAGCATAGTCATCCACTTTTACAAAACATAGTATCCCCACAGTACCACATAGGTAGTAGCCCCCAACATGTTGAACAGGTACCGATGTGTACATACAGCCAAGTGTTACGTCATCTCTCCTTTGGTAATCACATTTCCAAAGGTATTTTGAAATCCCTCGGTGGATCACATAAGCAATAAGGGGTCTGCATGCATATCCACAAAGGTTGTTGTACACCTATAATGAATAGCCATCATTGACAGACTTTGCTGCGTTTGAACAGGTCTAAAATATACCTCAGGCATAATCCCTCACTCACACTATTCAATAGAAACCATAATGTGTGTGTGAGACACGGATGACCTAGGCCAGGGATCACTGCAGTGGCTGGGCTTGTCACAAGCATACAGATGTGACCTAATGTCTGGAAAGCGGCAGCACACTCTGGCAAAGATAACAGATCTGTTCATGGAGAAAGCAGGGTTCCCACCTATGAAATAATTGAGGTCACATGTACATATATGTATTTGCCACATAGCTACCTGACATGTGCAATGCACATACTGTTGTTATTGTGATATGTCATACAGTAGTAAAAGCAAAACCCACAACACATTGACCAACAGTGTCTCACACACACACTTACCAAGTGCAGGATTCAAACCCCTACCTAACTACTTTATGATACTAGATTAGTACACATTAACACGACGTGCTATACACATTACTGGGAGTTCTCCTTTCCACAGGTATATTTGTAGGATGGTGACATCATCAGACTTGACAAAGATGAGTATACCACGTTTAAGGTGTTTCAGTAGTCTTCAAAAAGGTTGCTCCTCTCCAAGGAGAGACACACACACACTCTCATACAGTTGGCACGTGCAGGATTCAAACCCCTGCCTAACTACTTTATGATACTAGAGGAGTACGCATTAACACAACGCGCTATACACATTACCGGGAGTTCTGTTTTCCACAGGTTTATTTGTAGGATGGTGACATCATCAGACTTGACAAAGATAAGTATACCACTTTTAAGGTGTTTTAGTAGTCTCCAAAAAGGTTGCTCCTCTCCAAGGAGATACACACACACACACACACACACACAGTTGTCAAGTGCAGGATTCAAACCCCTAGCTAACTACTTTATGATACTACATCCGTACGCATTTACACAATGCGCTATACACATTACTGGGAGTTCTCCTTTCCACAGGTATATTTGTAGGATGGTGACATCATCAGACTAGACAAAGTGGGTTACATTAGGTGACATTAGGTGGGCTACATAGAAGGAATTTCTAAACAGTTTGGCAATGTGATCATCAAAGGAGAGTTTACTATCTACCTCATTCCCCAGGGCCATAATTAAATTCTCTATTCATACTGGATTACCACCTATGTGGTAATTTGTGTGCACTTTGTTTTATCCAAAGGGGATGACTATGCATTCTTTGGCATTCTGCTTGAGGGCATTGTTTTGACACCAGGTATCTGTCTCTGTAAGACCCTTCTGGAGGATTTCTGTGTCAGCCGTAGAGTCGATTATGGACCACAGTTAGTCATCTGCAAACTTGTTCAGCCATACTCCTCCCATGCTTGCCTGTACCTCTGAGCAGTATCTACTGAACAGGTGGGGTCCCAGGACCAAGACCTGTGGGATGCCATTTGTGACTGGTTTAGAGTCGGACATGGCACCCACAACTCTGAACATGTGTGTTTGATCTGTGAGCCAATTGGCCACCCATCCTGTGACATAGCTGTTAATGTTCAAGCTGGTAAGCTTGTCCATAATGCCAGAGTGGGGAATGGTGTCGAAAGGCCTTAGTGAGGTCCAGGTGGGCTGTGTGGACTACTTTCACCTCCATCTATGTCCTTGGTAACTGTTTCAAAGAAGTCAACTAGGTTTAGGATGCAGGGTCTGCATTTAACAAAGCCAAGTTGGGTAGAGTCCAGTGTCTGGAGGTTCCCAATGTCTCTGTTTATGGGTTCCAAGATAATTTGCTCCATAGCTTTGCAGACCAGGCTGAGTAGGCCTATAGGGCAATAGTTTCCAGGTTCTGTTGTGGCACCCCCTTTTTGGAGCTGGATGACTGTTGCTGTATGCCATTCTTTGGGTACATAGCCTGTGGTAAGGTTGAGTCTGGACAGTGAATGTAGGTGAGGGTGTAGTTCCTTTTGGGGCTGGTGTAAGACGCAGCCTGGAACACCATCCAGTCCCATTGATGCTGTGTTCTTAGCTTTGGAGAGGGCTGTTTTTACCTGCATGTCCATGAAGTCTGGGACTCTGCATTCTTCTTGGATGGACACAGGCCCTTTTGGGGGGGATGGGGGGGAGTTTGCACTGAACTTGTCCGCCAGGATGTGGGCAATGTCAGTTGGTTCAGTGTATTTTTTGCCATTTTGCAGTAGCTGACAGCATATTTGAGAGTTGCCACCTAAATGTTTGGTATAGCTAACGAAGGCTTTGTGGTTGTTATTCTTATATTCCTTGGAAATTTGTTTTTAGAAACTGGCCTTGGATTATTTTATGAGCGATCATTTTTTCTTCCTAATAATGATGTGATGCCTTTCCTTTTGTGAAGTTGGCTCTATCATGTGTTCATTTCCTCCTTCTGTTGTATAGCTTATTTATGGGCAATGACCATCAGATTGGTTTCTTATTTTTGGGGGAGTGTGTCTTGGTTTTATTTGGGATGTCTCAATCCATGCATCCCTGTAGATGCTCATAGAATGCACTTGTAAATGATTAGGCAGATTGTATAGTATTATCCTATAGCAAGGGGGCTTTGGAGCTTTCCACTTTGGTCTTGGGAAGTGTGCAGTTTGCTTTTGAAAATGTCTTCACAGTGGTTTCCTTGACTGGGGGGGGTGGGATGTGGATGTCCAGTGTGATTACTTTATGATCTGATATTACCAGCGAGGGGTTTATCTCTGTTATGGAACAATGGTACCCCATGTTGGTGATGATCAGGTCCAGTATGTTGTCACCTGTAGTGGGCGTGGTGACCAGCTGTTCCAGGGCGTTTGAGTTTTTAAACTCTAGGAAACATTGGGCAAAGGACGTTGTACACGAGTAATTCTCCCACTCAATGTTTGGGTAGTTGTAATCTCCTCATATAATGGTGTTTGGTAGGACCTTTATATTTTCCACTGTTCTCAGGAATACTGAGTGAGGTTCCTGAGAAAAGGTAGGTGATCTGTAGCAGGCTACAATCTGATAAGCAGCTTTGCCCAATGTTAGTTGCACTTGCATGGTCTCCAAGGCCTCATGCTGTGCCATTAACCTGAAGGTGTGGGTATCCATAAGGTAAATGGATACACCCCTTCCTTTTGTATTTCCCTCTGGGTTTTGGGGCTGAAGATCAGAGGGATTGTGAGTGTTTTACGTGGAGCATGTCCAGGCGATATGTGAGAGAGTACAGCTGGAGCATTTTGAGATGGTTTGTGTATGGCATGTATTTCAGGTCGCTAATGCTCTCTGTGAGGTATTTTTGCAGGCTTTCCAGTTGTTGTAGATGTCTTGTAAGGTACATAGCAAAAGGATCGTTGTACTCTATTATGGATCTAGTGAGTGATGAGTAGAGGGGAATGATGTCCTCTTCTATTCTGCATGAGACACCTTTTGTGATGAGGTGTGCCACACAGAAGGATTTCCTGACTACTGTGGGGATGTGATTATCACAGGTATGTCCACTGTCCACCTGTGACCCAAGGTCTCTTATCACAATTTCAGTGTTAAGTATACTACCGCCTATGTTGTAGTCCATGGCTACAGAGTTTTTACCAAAGGGGATGACAATGCACTTTTTGGCATTGAGCTTGAGGCCATGGCTTTGACACCAGGCATCTGTCTCAGTGAGGCCCTTTTGTAGGATGTCCACATCTTTAGTATTTACAATTATGGCTCCTAGTTTGCAGTCATCTGGAAACTTCATTAGCCACAGACCTTCCATGTTAAAGTTTACTTCAGGGAAGTAGATACTAAATAGGACAAGACCCAGGACTGAACCCTGTGGTACTGCACTCGTCACTGGTCCAAAGTCATACTTGGAGTCTGCTACTTTCACAGTGTGTGTTCTGTCAGAGAGCCAGTTGGCAACCCATATTGTGACATAGAAATTTATAGCTAGTTTAGTGGGTTTATCTATAATTCCAGAGTGGGGGATGGTGTTGAAAGCCGTGGCAAGATCTACATAGGCTGTGCGAACCACCTTACCCTTGTCTACGGTTCTGGTGACTACTTCAATGATGTCCATCAAGTTTAGGAGATGTGATCTGCATTTTACAAACCCAACATGGTTGTGGTCCAGAGTTTGGAGATTACCAATGTCTTTTTTTATAAGTTGTATGATGATACATTCCATGGCCTTTCAGAGCAGGCTCATCGGGCGCTAGTTCCTGGGGTCCGTAGTGTCTCCACCCTTGTGTAGTGGGATAACCGTCACTGTGTGCCATTCAGCAGGCACTAAGCCTGAGGTGAGGCTATGACTGAACATGGTACGTCAGTGTGGTGCCTGTTTGTTCTGTAGTTTGTGTAGAACACAGCCTGGGAAGTTATCTGGTCCCATGGATGCTGTGTTCCTGGCTTTGGAGAGTGTTTTTTACCTGTGCAGCCATGATGACATCAACTTTGCAGTCTTCCATTATAGAGATGTGCTCTTTCATGGGTGAGAGGGGGGTAAAGTTAGCACTGATACTATCTGCCAGGATGTTGGCAATATCAGTTGGGTCTGTATATTTAGTGCCATTGAGCTGTAACTCAGAGCAGATCTGAGTGTTGCCATTGAGATTCTTGACATAGCTATAGAATGCTTTGCGGTTGTCTTTAGAATCTGTGTTGATTTTGTTTTCATAACTAGCTTTGGAGGATTTTATCAGGGATCACAGCTTGATGCTGACCATGGAACTCCTCCACTCATGGGATTTTACCCTCCTTTGCAACAGTTTCTTCCTTCTGTTGTGCAGTTTGTTTATGGCAGGGGAGCACCAGATTGGCTTCCTTTTCTTGGAGGATAGCGTCTTGGTTCTGTTTGGGATAGCACGATACATGCAGTCATGTAAGTGCTGATAAAGTGCAATTGGGAAGGATTCAGTAGTCATAACTGTATTGTCCATCTTACTTGTTGCACACACACACACACACACACACACACACACATATATATATATATATATATATATATATATATATATATATATATACACTTATATTTACTCTTTTATATTGTAGCTATAGTCATATTAGTTAAATTAGTGACTGTTGTTAAGATTACTTAGCTTCTCATATTACATAGTTAAATTAGTGTTTATACTTGATAAGCTAGATAACCTTGTTGTTAAAAGTTGCTTCCTGTTAGTCATGGCAGAAAAAGCCAAATCAGGGTTCAAAAGATGTCAGTGTGGGCAAAAGATGTCCAATACTGACAATCATGCTTCCTGCGTCTACTGTCTTGGCCCTCTCCACCTGCAGGAGGACTGCTCTATTTGTCACTCTTTCAGTGGAAGGGTCATGATGGAAAGGCACAGGAAGGTGATAGAAAGGGGCTTACTAAAGCCTGACTTTCAAGAACCCTTGGAGAAGGCTGATCAGGCATCTAAGTCTTCGAAGGGGTCGAAGACTTCGAAGGTTTCGGAGCCCAGGTCATCGGCTCCGAGCACCTCGTCTAAGGTTCGGTCACCGGCTCCACAGAACTCGGGGCCGAGCACCGAACGACTATCTCTCATCGAGCCTCAGGTCTTGGAGCTGGTGTCGGAGGTGCCTCCACCCTCAATCCTTCAGTCGGTGACATCTTCGGCCCCTTCGACCCGTTCTTCCAGACCATTATCTGATACTGACATGGATCGAGTGGTACAGAAGCTCATGGAGAATATGGCTGTCTCCAAACTAATTGCGGTTTCGTCCCAGTTGGTTTTGAAACTGGAAGCCCTTCCTGTATCTCCAGCAGATCCTCCTTCGAGACCCCTCGAGTCTTCGAAGCTGGGAGAGGAGGAACCGATGATTGTGGAACCCTCTGTGCTGAAGCCTACCTTTGTGCAATCGGCGCCACTGACCTCGCCCATCTAGAAGTCACGGAGCCGACGGTCTATCCTTGGTTCCAGGGCCGAGAGTCAAACCGAGCTTTCGGTTCCGACTCTTCCCCTCGGAGCCTTGGCACAGATTAGTTCAGCTCCGTCCTCGGGGTTGGAGCCCGTAGTCCCGGTATCGGGGAAACTACCGTGCTCTTCGGATCCGGTGGAATCCTCGGCCCGGGGCTCCGGTGCCTTCGATGTCATGAGGAAGGTTTTGTCTGAAAAGACATTCACTTCATCGGAATCGTCTTCCCCTTCCCCCAAAGGGCCGCATTCTGTTTCTGTACCAGCGATCCCTCCCAAGCGTAGAGACCCAATGCCTCAGCCAGCCCCAGAGGGTGTTCCCTGTTCCTCGGAAGCTTCACCAGATGCCCCCTCTGATGAAGTCCCGAGGAAGAAATTGTGCAAGAGGAGGCACATTCTTTCTCCGCAAGAATCACTGACATCGGACACCGATTTGGATGAGTCAGAGGGGTCCCCATGGTCCCCCTCGGAGGATGTCTCGTTTGCTGACATCCTGGAGATATTGAAACAGAGGGGTGATTGGCAGACCCTTGCCCCCACTGAGGACGAATTGGTGTTGCTGAAGGCATTTGGGGCTCAACCTTCTACCTCCTGGGTGACCCCGCCCTTCGATGAGCTAATGGACCTAATAGCTCAAAGGGCGTGGGAGACTCCTGATACAGTGGAACCAGTCCCTAGGAGGCTGAATAAGTATATTACTGCACCCAGAGACAAAGCTTATCTTACAAAAGGAGTCCCAGTGGATGCTATGGTGGTGGCGGCAGCTACGAAGAAGGAAATTTCTGAGTCATCTTCCTCTGTTCATCCTCCTAATAAGGATTCCAGGACTATGGACAGGTATGGGAAGCGCGTTTTCAGTTCAGCGAATTTTTCCATGTGTTCGCTGAAGTACCTCACGCATTTTACGCGACTTCAGAGAGATCTCATTAAGGAGTTGGGAGATACTCTCCAGGGTAACACAGATGCTGCTGTCTCTGAAAAGGTAACAGCACAACTTAACACCCTCACTTCGATAGTTAACTCGTCCATGAGGCTCATCTCGTATGCGGCCGAGGGTTCGAGTAGGGCTGCAGCTTCAGCGATCGCTCTATGGAGGCAATCCTGGATGCGCCTTTGCTCCTTTGCGGAAGCCTTCAAGTCTTCCTTTGCCAATGCCCTCTTTGATGGTGCTGCCCTGTTTGGTCCCAAAGTGAAGGAGACTCTCACTCGGTGTGAGCAAGAATGTAAGACCCTGTCTGCCGTAGGGGTCTGTTTTTCCGCCTCGACCAGACCATACCCCAAAGGGCAAAGAGGTGGAAAAATGTGGTTCCGAAAGACTCTGGGATCTTTCCAGTCCACACAGAGTGACGCCCCCTCCAGAGGCAGAGGAGGAGGCAGGAATGGAAGACGCCGCCCAGGCAGCAGAGGGGTCCGCAGAACCAGGGCGACAGGGATAGCGTCTCTGGCAAGCCCTTCCAGCACTCCTGAGGGGAGGCCCGACTGTCATGCTCTGGAGGCAGTCGGGGGTCGCTTAGCTTTATACCCAGAGGCCTGGCTAAATCTTACTACGGATTCCTGGGTAAAAAGTGTAGTAACCAGAGGATACAACATCCCATTTATAACCAGCCCCCCCGAACAAAAGAGATTTCCAGATGTTCCACCCAGTCTGCGAGATCAAGCAGCCATAGAAATAAGAAAGCTGCTCGAAAAAAGAGTCATCCAACCAGTCCCGGCAGACCAGATAGGATCTGGAACTTACTCAAGGTTCTTTTTAGTTCCAAAGAAAACAGGGGACTGGAGGCCGATTTTGGACCTCAGCAAACTCAACACCTTCGTAAGGAAGGAAAAATTCCGGATGGTCACACTACAGTCGATCCTTCCCTTTCTGCAGAAGGACGATCGGATGTGCTCTATAGATCTCAGGGACGCTTACTACCACATCAAAATGGCCAAAACGTCCTGGGATCATCTGCGCTTCCGGCTGGGAGCCAGTCATTTCCAATTTCGAGCTCTGCCCTTTGGTCTCACCTCAGCCCCCAGGGTGTTCACCAAATGCATGGCAGTAGTGGTGTCTCACATGAGGCGGATAAGATTCCGGGTGTTTCCATATCTGGACGACTGGCTCCTCACCGCCACCACCAAGCATCGCCTTGTACAATCCAGGGAGTACACAATCAACCTTTGCTCCCATTTAGGGATCTCAGTCAATTTCGAAAAATCTGCCTTATCGCCCTCACAGCATATCTCATTCATAGGGGCAGAGTTAGATACTTCCACAATGCTGATCAAGCTCCCACAAACAAGAGTATCAGCCCTCAGAGACCAAGTCGCTATTCTTATTCAGAGCAGAAAAGTTTCTGCGGCACAAGTGCTAAAGGTTGTAGGCATGATAGCAGCCACGCTGTTTGCAGTTCCTCTGGGCAGGATGCACATGAGGATGCTCCAGTGGCTGCTTTTTGCACAGTGGTTGTTCCAACAGCTCCCTCTGTCACACCACATCTCGATCATGGAATCTTGCAAGCGGGATCTTCGATGGTGGCTAAACAGCCAGGATCTGACGATGGGTCGTCCATTTGTATTACCCAGCCCTATAGCCACAGTAACCACGGACGCTTCCCTGATGGGGTGGGGGGGGGGCTTTTCCAGGGGAGAACAGTCCAAGGAGAGTGGTCCAAGATAGAGTACAATCTGCACATCAATATTCTGGAGCTGAGAGCGGTGTTCCTAGCATTGCAACACTTTCACGAATCTCTACCTCTAGGAACAGTGGCAGTTCAGACGGACAATATGTCGGTGGTCTGGTACATAAACAAGCAAGGTGGAACCAGATCTTATCCATTATGCAGAGAGGCCCTGAGAATTTGGCAATGGGCGGCATCCACAGGTCGTTTTCTGATAGCAACGCACATCCCGGGGTCATCTAACGTCATTGCGGACAGGTTGAGCAGAGCCATCCTGTTGCCTCACGAGGATTTTCCGCAGATGGGGCCAGCCTTGCTGTGATCTTTTTGCATCCCCCTTGAATGCCAAATGCAGAAGCTACTTTGCCCTTCTTCCCCCTCTGGGGGGTGCCCCCAGGGACGCACTGGTACACGATTGGCCCCCAGGTCTCCTGTATGCCTTTCCTCCTGTCCCGTTGATTCCCAAATTTCTACAGAAAGCCAGGAATCTGGAAAGGACGATCATATTCATAGCACCATTCTGGCCTCAACAGATCTGGTTTCCTTTCCTTCATGCCCACCTGATGGAGGAACCATGGATTCTGGACCCAGAGCCGGATATATTGACTCACTCATCGGGAGTTCCTCATCCATCCCTTCGGTCCCTCAAACTGACAGCTTGGCTGCTTCACTTCCCAATTTAGCCAGGTCAAAGTTTTTGTCTCCAACAGTACAACACATTCTAGTTTCTTCACACAAATCTTCTACCAGAAAACTATACAAAAGCAAATGGAAACGTTTTGCTTCCTGGGCATCAGCACAAGGATTAGATCCCTTGGTGGCCCCGATACACAAAATTCTGGAATTTTTATCTACATTGTTTCATGAAGGGGCCTCTACTTCTACGATAAGGGTGCAATTAATGGCCATATTGAACTTCCATGTAGGTGAAGGGGGTTCTTCCGTTATGTCTCACAGGCTTTGGTAGGGCCTTCATGAAGGGTACCTTTCACCTTCGGCCACCCATACGCGAGCCGGTTTTTCCATGGAATTTGAATTTGATGTTGTCCCAGCTTATACTACCACCATTTGAACCAGCTTCAACCTGCTCGCTTAAGTGTTTGTCGTGGAAGACCCTCTTCCTCATTGCTGTTACCTCAGCTCGTAGAATATCAGAGCTACAGGCATAGTCAGTCAGACTGCCATACATGGTTTTTCACCCAGACAGAGTCTCCTTGCATACGAATCCATCTTTTCTCCCGAAGGTATGCTCTGTGCTTAACATTAACCAAACTATAGAACTCCCCACATTTTTCAAAAACCATTCAAACAAATTGGAATACATGTTACACAAGTTGGATGTACATAGACAACTGAGATTTTATCTGGACAGGACAAAGGATTACAGAAAATCAGATCAGCTGTTCGTGTCATTCGCAGATAGTAAGAAGGGCATGGCAGTAACTAAACGGACATTATCCAAATGGCTTTCAGACTGCATAAATTTTGTTTATTCAGCTTCAAAGCAACCTCTTCCATTCAAGCCTAAGGTTCATTCTACCAGGGCCGTTTCTACTTCTTCAGCCCATGCCGCTGTTCTTCCATTGGATACTATTTGTGCAGCGGCTACATGGGCAAAACCTCATACGTTTGTCACTCACTACAAAGTAGACAGGTCCTCCAAGGACAGGGCGTCCTTTGGTTCCACTGTACTCAGGAACGTTATTCCATGAGTCACCCAGGGTAACGGAGCTAGGGACGCTACCCGTGTGTAAGAACAAACGGCGAGACCGAACAATTTCACATAAAGAAGTTATGTTCTTACCATAACGTTCCATGTGAATTGTTTATCCCGCCTTTGTTCTTACAACCCCTCCCACCTTCCCCCACCACGTTCTGGAAGAACGGGTACGACTAGTGCCTGGTTAGTATTTTCTAGGTTGCCTTCTCTACCTATTGTTCAGCAAGTTGCTTATTAGCCATTTCCTATCTGTGGTTGGTTCTAGTATTGTCAGTCTCATGTGTGTGATTGCGTGAGCGTTAGACGCCATGGTTAGTACTGCATTCTGGTTCTTGCAAACTAGATCTGAGGGATGGTAGAGGAGGATCATGGGATATAGACTGTGCCTCGAGCTTTCTCTTAGATGCAGAGCTTGTGAAGCGGCCAACTCGGAGCCGAGGATCGGCTCCGAACCCATGTGTAAGAACAAAGGCGAGATGAACAATTCACATGGAACGTTATGATAAGAACATAACTTCTTTTTTTCAGATTATGAAAATTCCCTTTCTCCTACCCCCCCCCCCCTCCCCCAGTTGCAGAAGCTTCTTTTGGGGAAACTATGCTTAATATGATGAAGCATTTTGAGTGGGAATCTAAGCAGATTGCTGAAG
This sequence comes from Protopterus annectens, assembly GCF_019279795.1. Taxonomy (NCBI): domain Eukaryota; kingdom Metazoa; phylum Chordata; order Ceratodontiformes; family Protopteridae; genus Protopterus; species Protopterus annectens. The sequence goes on along the minus strand of NC_056730.1, from coordinate 546,116,583 downwards.
TTCAGTAGAAATATTCTAACCTTTTGAAAGTAGGCACCCTGCTACTGCCCCTGTACCTCCCATTCTGCACAAGACTCGCAGCCTCCAGCACTTGAAAGGCCTGACAGGTTTTACAAGGCATCTGAGGACTTGACATTTTTGTACGAAAACCTTGCTGCAGACTCCTCTGCATTTTCCATACAGATAAGCCCTCTAAGTTACTGTTTGCTGCCAATGCTACTCCTTCAGATAAAGACAACAGGGCAATGGACAGATGAGCAAAATAAGTTTCTATGCCCTCCACTCTGGCCTTTAGAGCTCTGAATTATCACACTGAAATGACTAAATACTTACTCAGTAATTTAAATAAGACTTTGCTCTCCCTTGAAAAACCTAGTAAACAACAGACTAGATTTTTTGTTGCTTATGCCTCCCAAGCAGCTAGGCACAGCATTAAATGCAGCTGTGATGCATTGGAAGTATCCTCTAGGGCAGCTACTACTGGTTCTGTGATCAGGAGGCATGCATGATTGCATTCTTAGCCTCTTCCAGAAGATATTAAGGTTAAACTCTTAGAATCTTCTTTAAACAAGGACCTTTCGTTTGATCTGAATGCTGCCAGTCTTTTCAAACAATTGCAGGAACAAGGAAAACTTATGAATCTGTAGACATACCTTTATTACTGCATTACCAAGATACCAAAGGAATTTCCCCTAGAAAATCCACTTCCTTCACTTCCAGAAAATCTAGAACTTCTCATAAGGCCAAGAAAATAAGAAGGAACAGATGCCAGGATAAACCTGACAGGCACTCTGGATATGGGACACTGTACTCATGTTCTACTTTAATTACCCTTGTATTGACTGGGAATCTTATATGACCTCAAATCTACAACCACAGAGATTCCTGGACTTTCTAAATACAAGCACCCTTGACCATATAGTGAGTATGTCCACTAGAGGCTCCAACATACTGGATCTCATGCTCACAAATATCAGAGAACACTACACCTCCCGTGTCTCATCCTCCCTGATGAAGTTCTGACAATCAAGTTGTCTCCTTCAAAATCAGATTCAACTCCTTAATCTTATTAAAACCAGTAACAGTTATGAACTATTCCAAGGCAAATTACTTTTTATTAAGTGATGATTTGTCAAAATCCATTCTCCCTCCAAACCCCAAGAACACAGCAGCCTATGCTGAATGCTCTCTCAAACTGTAAAGCCATGTCAGTGACTGCATAGAGGCTTTTGTACATACCAGAAAAAAACCCCCAGGGCTAGTTCCAGAAACAAACCACCCTGATGGCATCTCAAACTAAACAGGATATACAACAAAAGGAGAACAATTATGGCAAAATCAGTAAGGGTAATTCCGTAAAGATAAAAACTCTCCCAACAAAATAAATAGGCAACTAAGATTGCTAATTAGGTCAAGTAAAGCCATCTTTGAAGTTAAGGTAGCCTCCCAGGTGAAAATGACCATAAGGCCTTCTACAGCCATATCAGAAACCTCAATGGCAGTACACAGCAGTGTGCTGAACTGGTGGTTAATGGTGCCACATTCACCAGGCTTGCTGATATAGTGAACCTATTAGCAGACAAATTCAGTTCCAAGTTAACCCCCCTCTCACCCCAACTCTCTCCCCCAAAATACCCTCAGACTTAATCCCCCAACTATAACTAAGGACCATGTAGTGACTACACACTAAAGTCAAGAACACAGCCTGAATGTACCCTGATAACCCAGGATGCTTCCTGAATAGTCTAAAATATGACTTGTCAGGACCCCTGGAGTCATTATTTAACTATAGCCTTAAAACAGGCTTTGTGCTACTTGAATGGATGACTGCTACAGTCATCCCCCTTTATAAAGGAGGACCTTCAACAGATTTTGGCAACTACAGACCCCATTAGTCTGACTAGTCTTATTTGCAAAGCCATGGAAGGAATCATAATGGAAATTATCAGCAAGGACGTAATAGACCTCCAGACATTGGATCCATCCCAGTTTGGCTTTGACAAGCGGAAAGTAATGCTTACGGAATCTGGTGGACTTCTTTGAAAAGGTCACTACAGCAATGGATGAGGGAAATGGCGCACAATGGCTACCTAGATCTGGCTAAAGTATTTGGTAAAATACCACACTAGAGCATTGTCAACAGACTTACAGAACTAGGTATAAACTGATTTATAACATGCTGGATAGCTAGCTGTCTCACTGATAGGAAATTAGAATTAGTGAGGCTACTTCCACAAAGAGTCTGGTCATCAGTGGTGTCCCCCAGCACTCTGTGCTAGGCTCACTCCTCTTTGGTGTATACTTATCGGATGTTAAAGCCAATGTTAAAGGCCTATGGCTAACCAAGTTCACAGATTCTTGCAAACTGGGAACAGTCATTGAATCCCTCCTAGATGAGAACATCCTTCAGGAAGGTCTAACACAGACAAATGCTTGGTGCCAAAGGCACGGCTTAAAACTCAATACAAAGAAGTGCATTATAGTATCTTTTGGGAAGTCTGCCACCCCAGGTACCTATGTCATCAAATAAAACACCAATAAAAGTTGAATCTGATGGTCAAGTTTCATTTTATCTTTGACATATGGGTTCTGTTCCGAGCCTCGGAACTGACTTAGCCATTACTACGGCTTGTGAAAGCCAAAAACTCTTGAGCTTAACCCTTACCCAGAATGCTCCTCTCCTAGTTATCTCAGATTTCATTTGCCTGTTTTCATGACAAGAGATATTATTGTTCTTGAGCCGAGTAATACTTCTTGACATAATTACATTTTTTAAGAGTTTCTGCTTCTTTCTCCTTTGTCTTTAGTCATTTATCTACTCACTTTGTCTCACTTTTAAATTTATCATCTCCTCCTCTTTCTATACACCTCGGTGTATTCTAATCTGTTACCATTGATAGTTTTTCCTTCTCCCATACACCTCAATGTATTCTTAACTATCATTGTTGATAGTTTTCTTCCTGCTGCTTCTTTCTATTAAAAACTACTTTCTGAAGGTGTGTGTGTGTGTGTGTGTGTGTATATATATATATATATATATATATATATATATATATATATATATATATATAATTGTCCTTTGGTCACCAGTTATTTACAAATGTTTATATTTTTCTCAGTATTGCAGATAAACCAAAAGTCGCTGGTTCAAAAGGTTCCAGAAATGTGAGCACAAAATTCTTGTGTCAGACGCACATTCTCTGTGTTTATTGCCTAGGCCCCATTCACCTTCAAGAGGACTGTTCTAGTTGCCAAAGTTTCAGTCACAGGGCACTAGTGGAAAGATGTAATAAACTTATTTTGATGGGATGCTTCCATTAGCCTTCAGTGAGGCCTTATCTGGTGCTGACAAAGTTGAGTAAGACCAATATTTCTTTCCTTTTTCCTCATCTTCTTTCAAAATTATGGAGAAACCAAAAAAGAGAAGCCTATCCAGTGCCTTCCACTCCATCTGCACCATCCTCAAAAAAGATCAGTTCCTTTAGAGCCCTTGGAACCGACCGACTCCTCCACTAAAACTTTGGTCCTGAAAGGATCTACAGAACCGAGTTTATCGGATCAGGCAAAGTCTTTGGCTCCTAGCATTTCAGTACAGGAGCACTTTGATTTTTTGACACCAAAACGTTCAGCCCAGACATCTCTTCCATTATCAACTATTTCTACACAGAATAAGCAAATTGATGAGCTGTCCATTATAGATATTCCAGGACATCCTATTTACCTTCTATCAACCTCTTTGCAAGAAGGCTACCTTTGCACTTTCTGGAAAAGCCAAAATTGCCATCCTCCCTATCGATCCATTCCACCAAGAGCTTAACTGGAGATGATGTGGAGAAGCTGATGAATAAGATACTCTGGGAAAGAGGGCTGTCAGGTACATTTGTCTCCAGCCCCCTTGGGTATTCTGAGACATTTCTTCCTTTACTCATCCAGATTTGTCTCCTCTGACTTCTACAGAGGCATCATAGTTCTCTGCTCCAAGCTGTCTTGTGCTGACTGCATCTGTTCTGGAGATATCCCTATCTTTAGAACTGGTTCTTGCTTGGAGGTCTTCAGTCTCATCAGATTTGGAGGCCTCATGGGGCTGAGTCTATCCTGCCAGCTCTGGGGGGGGGTGTGAGAGTCAACACCTATTTTTTTCGGAACCATCTTTGTACCTTGGGGCTTTGGCATGGATCAGGTTAGCTCCAGCTTCAGTCTCTGAGGCTGTTTTCTTCAGAGCAGGGAATGATTCTGTTTCCAGGACAGTCTTTCTTGGTTCCAGGCTCCCATCCCTCTTCAGGGTTCCAGTTTTCAAGGCCATGGAGAGAGCTCTGACTGCTGCAGTCAGACATTTGGCCCCTTCCAGTTCGGAGCCAGTGTCCCTTTCCTCCTCACATCCAGATATTCAACCTGCACTCCCACTGTGTCAGCGAGTGCTAAGACCGCAGGCGTTTCAAACAGCAGTTCTCTTCTCCTGTGATACCTCCTCAGATCACCCTCACTAAGGAGGTCCCTAAGAAGAAAAGGTACAGAAGATGGACTTGGATTCCCCAGAGGAATTGATTACCAAAGGCGCTGACTTCGATGAATGTGAGGGATCCCCAAGATCACTTCCTGTTGATGTCTCCTTTTGAGACATCCTGGAAATATTGAAACAAAGGGGTAACTGGAAGTCCCAAAATCCCTCTTCTGAGGAGTCAGTGTACCTGCAGTTCTTTGGCACTTGACCCTCTACCTCTTGGGTAACTCCACCCACACCAAGCTCATTCAGTTGATCTCTCAGCAGGTGTGGAAGGCCCCTGACTATTGAACCTATCCCCAGGAGACCTGACAATATTCTGTCTGCCCCTGAAGGCAAACAGTTCTGGTCTAAAAGATTAGCTGTTGATGCCATGGTCATGGTAGCAGCCACAAAAAAGGAACTGGCCAAAGAGAATTCCTCTATCCATCCACCCAACAGAGAGTCTCGGGCAATGGATAGGTTTGGGAAGTGGGTCTATGCTTCATCAACCTTTGTCTTAAGGTCCTTGAATTTCTTGGCACACTTCACCAGACTTCAGAGGGATCTGGTCAACGAGTTATTGGCTACCCTGGCAGGAACTGTTTCTGAAGATATCCAAGAAAAGATGGCTTCCCAGTTGGCTACCCTGGAGTCTGTGTCCAATTCATGCATGGGGCTCATTGCTCATGCAGCCAAAGGGACCACCAGAGCAGCGGGTTCAGGTGTTGCCATTAGGAGGCTTACCTGAATGTGCCTATTGCAGACCCATTTAAGTCTTCATTCATCAGTGCACCCTTTTACCGATCATCCTTGTTTGGCCCTAAAGTTAGAGAAACTTAATCCAGGTGTGAGAAGGATGGAGTTGGGTGTATGTTTTTCCACTCCTCAACGGCCTTTCTCTAGAAATCAGAGAAGCATTGGAAAAATGTGGTTCAGAATGTCCCAAGGGCCTATTCAGGACACACATGTGGATATAGTTCCCACAGGGGCAGAGGAGAGAATTTTAATGGAAGATGCCACTCGTGTGGTAGAAGTGGTATGCAAAATCAGGGTTTCATGGATTCTTTCTCTGGTAAATCCTACCAGCTGTCCTGAAAGGAGGCTCAATTGTCTTCCTCTGGAGGCAGTCAGGGGATGCTTAGCCCTGCACCAAAATACCTGGCTACAGATAACTTCAGATGCTTGGGTGCAGAGGATTATATCCAGAGGCTATACAGTTCCCTTTTCCTTCCTCTTCCCATATGCAAGAAAATCCCCACTGTTCCACCCAGTCAGAGGGAACAAGCAGTTATAGAAATACAAAAACTGCTGGGAAAAAAATTCATCCAGTGATTCCCACCAGACCAGAGAGAGTTCAGAATTTAGTGAATAGTCTTTATAGTGCCAAAAAAGGTAGGGGACTGGAGACTGATTTTGTATCTAAGCGTACTGAACAAATCAGTTCGTCAAACCAAATTCCAGATGGTCACAGTGCAGTCCATTCTTCCAGTTTTGGAAAAAGACAATTGGATATGCTCAATAGATCTTCAGGATGCATATTACCACATAAAGATGGACAAACAATCCAGAAGTTTCCACCTCTTCCGGTTAGGAGCCAATCACTTTCTATTCAGAGTTCTGCCCTTTGGTCTCATCTCAGCCTCCAGGGTATCCACCAATTATATGACAGTAGTAGCAGCTCACTTGAGACTGCAAGGGATTCCTAGTGTTTCCATACCAAGACTATTGGCTCATTACCACGCCGACCAGACATCAGTTGATAGAAGCAAGAGACCATGTACTTCATGTTTGCTCTTATCTGGGAATAACTGTAAATTACAAAAAATCAAAATTGACCCCGACTTGGAATTTAGAGTTCATAGGAGCTCTTCTAGATACTCAGACTTCCATAACTTCTCTTCCCCCTGTGAGATCGCTGAAAATCAGAGTTAAGGTACAGAAGTTAATCCACAACAGGAAAGTAACCACTCATCTAGTCCTTCAAGCACTGGGCTCCATGGCTGCAGCTATAACTCTAGTTCCCTTAGCAAGATACCACATGACGATACTACAATGGTTGCTAGCATCTCAATGGTCAATGTTGCACCAACCCATGCCAGACCTGATTTTTTGATCAATCTTTGCAGGAAAGATTTAGCTTGGTTGATGCATTACAAAGACATTCTTCTGGGCTGTCCCTTTGTTCCATCACAACCCCAAGCCATAGTGACCATGGACTACTCCCAGATGGGGTGGGGGGTCATTATCTGGGCAAGACTGTCCAAGGCACTTGGTCCCCCACAGAGGCCAACTTCCATATCAGTGTACTGGAGGTAAGGGCAGTGCTTTTAGAATTGCAAGCCTTTCAGACTGCTCTTATTTTAGTCACAATTGCGATTCAGATGGACAATTTGTCTGTAGTTTGGTACATCGACAAACAGGGGGGAACTAAATCCTATCCCCTTTGTTGAGAAGATCTCAGAGTGTGGTAGTGGGTAATTTCTTCCAACCACTTTCTGATAGCAATGCACATTCTAAGGAGTAGGTATATTCTATTACCTCACGTGTGGTCTTTCAGTCCAAAAGTGATGGAAAGAATTTTGTGTCAATGGTGACAGCCTTGCTGCAACCTCTTTGCCTCTCCTATAAACAACAAATGCAACAACTACTTTGCCCTGATCCCCTGTCTGGGATAGTCACTGAGAGATGCTCTTCTCTGCTCTTGGCCCTGTGGACTGCTGCATGCTTTTCCCCTAATTTGTCTAATCCTGAAATTCCTACAGAAAGCAATCAAGTTAAAGAGCAAAATAATCCTCATTGCACCTTATTGGCTTTGACAAATATGGTTCCCCTTTCTTTGGCCTTGTCTGATTCAACAACCTTGGATTCTGGACCCAGCTCCAGACCTTCTATCTCATCTAGGGGGACTAATTCATCTGAACATTGTGAACGTCAAGCTGACAGCTTGGTTTCTCCAGTTCTATTAATAGCCAGGCATCCCTCACTCCCTTCACTGGTACATCACATACTCTTAGCCTTTCACAAGCCAGCTACCTGTAAACTGTATGCTAGTAAATGTTTACTATCATATTCTTGAAAATGCTTCCATCGAATGACCATAATTTATGGAAAAATGTTGATTTCCGACACGTCTAAAAGGCAGAACATCTGAAATGACATACCTGAACTTCCTGGTTCGATGAGTTTGACATAGCAGGAGGTGATGTCAGTCACCCATGCTATGCACATTAACATATCGTTACACTCAACAGTCAATGGTACATTAATTGCTGTCCAAGGCACTTGGCTCGTGATAACAATATAGACACTTTCTCAGCACCCATCGATAAAATCCTAGAATTTTTAGCTTCAATTTTTAAAGCAGATGCTTCCCAGTCTACTATAAAAATTTAATTAGCAGCTATTTCAAATTTCCATAATGGCTTTAAAGAATCCTCTTTGGCTTCTTATAAGCTTTGCAAGGACTTCTTAAAAGGAATTTTCTTGCTTAAACCCCCTTACAAAGATCCCATTTCACCTTGGGATCTCAATTTAATGTTACAAGCCATTGTTAACCTCCTTTTGAACCTTCATCTGAATGCGGTCTGAAATATTTATCCTGGAAAAGCATATTTTTAGTGGCAATAACTTCAGAAGGATTTCAGAAATACAAGCTTTATCATGTAAACCTCACTTGATTTTCCATAAAGATAAGAGTTTCACTGAGAACCAATTCTTCCTTTTGCCTAAGATGGTGTCAGAGACCAATATCAGACTATCAATTTACCAGTATTTTTTCACAGTTTTACTAACAAAGGTGAATACTGCTTATATTTATTAGACGTTCAGACAATTACATTTCTCTCTACACAGAGCTAAGAATTTCAGAAAATCCGACCAATGATTTGTGTCATTTTCATCTATGAGACTTGCCCAACCAGTTAGGAAAGTGATGCTGCCAAATGGCTCAAAGAATGTATTTCCTTTATCTACAATAAAAAGAAACATTAAGTTGCCTAGATTACCTTTAAAGGTACATTCTACAAGAGATGTACCTACTTAAGCAGTTTTCCAATCTAGAGCTTCTATGGATGATATCTGCACAGCAGTGACTTGGGCTTCCCCTCATACCTTTATTACTCATTACAAATTAGATCTGGTCTCCAGGAGAAGAGCATGATTTGGTTCAATGGTGCTCAGGAATATCCTTCCTTGAGTCCACCCAAGGTCAAAGGTAGCTGGGGACTCTGTCCCATATGTTGAGGATAAAATTAAAATTGACAACATCAGATAAAGACGTTATGTACTCACCATAATGTTCCATCTGTGTTGTCCTTTTTCATTTATCCTCGATTCCCCTCCCCCCTTCCCCTGCCCCTTGAAGTTTTTTTTGCTGGAATGGGTAATGGACATATATCACTTATTATTTTATTGTTATTGTTTTACTGCTATTGTTTTATGGGTCCCAGATGTGGTCTCTATGAAGGCTTTTTGGGTTTATTCTTTGTCTGTCTTTCAGGAAATGCGATTTGAGGTAACTAGGAGAGGAGCATTGTGGGTAAGGGTTAAGCTCGAGCGTTTTTGGCTTTCACAAGCTGTAATAACAGCAGAGTCTGTTCCGAAGTTCGGAACCAAACCCATATGTCAAGGATAAATGAAAATGGACAGCACAGATGGAACATTATGATGAATGCGTAACAACTTTTTACTAGTCAGGGATCTGGGAACTCATGTAGATAGTGTGTCCAAGGCAGTAAGAAAATCCTATGTTGTTTATCAAAGCTGTGTTTCTTTACATGGTATCTTAGAGACGTCTGAGAGGTGATCTTTGCCTAGCATATAGGGTGTCCCTGGATCTTGTTTTGATGAACCTTTTGCACATCTGTAAAACAAACAGCATCTGTACTACTAGGATAAAAGACCTGAATTTTACTTGAGACATAAATAGGACGTGTTGGAGAGAGGGATGTTTCTCAATTAATTTCCATTCTCGAATAGGCTCCCCATCAGTATGAAGCAGAGTTGCAATCTATCCCTATTTAAGTGCAGCTTGGACCAATGTATGGGTAAGTGAACTTCACCCCTGGTCTGGCACCTGTATGTGTGATAGACAGAGGCACTCAATAAATCTTCTGTATAAATCAAATTTGTGGGGTCACAATTGGATTGCACAGCTAGTGGTCATTAACCTGGTATACACCAATGAACTGTGATTCAAAACTAAAATTGTATTTTTTTTTTCCTCCATTTGATTATATGTGAACACAAACTGAAATGCACAAGGGAAAGGGGAATGATCCTAAGCTATGCTATTTTGGGCTTTCTGGCTGTGGGAAACTAAGTCTGCTGGGTATTTTTTTCATAAGTATAGAATAAACTGATGTTTTGCCTTCTCTGGATGTTTGAGGAGGGAAACATTTGAAGCATTCAATATCCAAGTTGTTGTTCAATGAATGCCAGCTGTTAACTTTTAAAAGGGTCCAGCTCACAGTCAAGATCTGCCAAACAGCAAGGGAAGGTAAAGAGCACAAATCCATCTCTATGCTCAGACGGTTGAGTAACTTTTCTGAAATTTACACAATTTTTTTTTTTGGAATGAATATACCTTTATTGGTCACTAGACATTTGTTAAACATCAAGGAAAATATGTTTATCCTTATTTTGAAATCTACTTTTGAAAGCCATCTTAAGTGGGATTTGCCAGAAAAACAAGTGAGATTCCCTCCCAGTCTCCAGTTCAATGACTTTGTATTATCCACATGACCTGCTTCTAAATGATTTGTGTGTGGGCTGTTAAGCAATCTCTCTGACTATTGTAAGGAAGTAAGCAACTGAAAGCATTTAACATGCGTTATCATTATATACAGACACTGCTTATCACCTATACAGATGAAGTGCAAGAGATAAGAGATTTTTTAACTTTATTTTTAAACAAAATGCAAGCACTTTTGTTAAAATACAAAGTTCTTTTTCCTTTTTTGTTACTACTAATACTGTTAAAGTGTAGTTTTCAAACTCTTGCCATGTACTGAAAACTTTTCAAGTGCCGCCCAATGTTGCGCACTAATTAAATTGAACTGTGAAGAATTGTATTACTGTGCACATCTTGACAGGGGGGTCTATATCAGAATAGCGAAGAGGCATTTAATCGAATGCCTCTTCGCCGACAAATAAACAGCGAACGCACTAAAGCACGGACGCTCAGAACAGCACTTTCTTTCCCTGGGAAGGAAATCACTTGGCCTTCCCCATGTGTTTTCCCCTTTCCCCACTGTAGTGCGATCTCGGAGTTGCTATATTAAGTTAGGAGGGGTGTGGGGGGCACAGCCCCCCACATTGTAATGTTTGATAGTGTGTGTGTTTGTTTGTTAGTGCTACCAATTTCTTTTCCAGGGAAAGAAATTGGTGTTCTGAGCATTCGCGCTTTAGTGCATTCGCTGTTTGTGTCGGCGAAGATGCATTCGATTAAACGCCTCTTCGCCATTCTGATATAGACCACTTGACAGGTTACTGTAAAGCTAAATTAGCAACAGTTTGGCAATTACCTAATTTATTTGCAAGTTACAGTCAAGCCTAATTATTGTAGCCATACAAAGAATGATAATTATTTATCCTCATACATATAATGCAACTATTTACAGTGTATAAAACGGATACTTTAACAGCAGTACAGTCATGCAGAAATGTTAAAGCATGACCCTCCCCCTCTATATAAGTCTTTTAGTCCACTATAGGGGTAACCACATAACACTCCATATATAGAAGTACATGACTACAAATCCAACCTCCCCACCTAATATTTACATGTTCTGCCTTGTTGCTTAGTGTCCCATTAAGATGCATCCTTTTGCCCTTGGCCTCTCTATCTGTCTACACAGCTATTACCCTTTGATGCCTGTAAATATTATTACCCCCCCCCCACATGCTATGCCTCCACTCTATTTGCAGCTTTTTGATATTAAGCTTCTAACCTGCCCAGTCATAATTACAATATGCAGTTGCTCATTCTCCTTCTAGCCTTCTCCATCTCCCCAGTAACTAATAAGGTAAAAGTCACCTCAGAGGAATTTTTATTTTATCATAAATACTTTCCCATTCCTCTATGACTTCAAATAGGCTGCACCATAAAACATTCTCAGAACATATTAATACTGCCTGCCATATCCTGACCACATTTCCCACCTCCTAACCTTTAAGATTAATACAGCTGTGGAATTATTCTCTGCCACCTATGGATCCAACTCGTATATTGGTCCCATACATCTGGGATGGATTTTGATTTAGATATCCTACTAAGAATCCCCCATTCCTTCCTAGGAAAAGCCATCCCTTCAGCCTTCTCTCATTGTCTTACAAGTTTTATGAATACTGTAGTTCTCATAAAGTCATTGTAGTATAAATCTTTCCACACCCTAAGACATTTGAGCTATCCAAGGGGTAACTATAAATGTTATAAGCAAGGACATCCTCCCAAAGGGACTTGAGTAGCCCTATTTGAACAAAACAAACTAACTGCAAATAACAATTGCTTAAAACATAACCACTAACCATCACACAAATAATACTTAAGCTTAAAATCTGCCCAAGGCAAGAATCTTCAAACAGTTACCCTCATCCTCCCAAGACCATAACAAATGTCCTGCCTTACCAAGACACTTTTCCTGTGGGTTGGCATAATAGTTAAATTGTTTACCTTACAAACAGAGTACATGGTTTGATTCTCACCTGGGAAAGCACGACTAGGTTTACAAAAAAAGGCCTTTTGGTGTCGTTAGCCTAGTAATCACTTATCAACTCAATTAATCTGTTGACCCTGAATCATTATGAATGGATTACCTCAAAAGCCTTCTTGTAAATTTTGTATAAAGATCACCCATTTCACTCCCTTCATCCTCAGTATTTGCTTTAATACTGTTCACTTCCCTTCTTTCCACAGCCTTCCTATCCATTCCCCCAACTGGATTGAGTCATTATCCCAAGGAAAAAGTAAGTCAGAGCAGCTTCCATATGAATTCCAAAGGTTGGCATACCCCAGCCTCCCCATGAACAAGGCAGATATAACCACTGTTTGGCGATCTTATATTCCTTATCATTCCACACATAGTGTTCACACATTTTTTGCAGTCTAACCACCCACCTGTTCTGTCTCTTTAATAACAGATGTTTAAGTAAGTATAATACATATGGCAAAATTATTTGAATTACAGTAATGTGACCCATTAATCAATCATAGGTGTGTACTAGGCTAATGGCCCTGGAGCCTTTCCAAGCTTAGCCCATAGAAGTGCCCTGGCACCATGCTGCCCGATGCTAGTTCCCAATGCCTTTATCAAGTAGAGCCACTGGAGTGATCCCTGGGGTGAACTTTCCATTACCCATCCACTCATCAAGATCTCTCTTGAAGAGGGACAGCAAGGTGCTCTGCTTGACATGTATGGAAGTCTGTTCCAGAGCATGGGCAGTCTCTGGGTGAGGAACCTGTCCCTCCAGCATGTTCTATTGATTGTGGTAATGAGGTTGAGGTCTCTGGAGTATGTGGTGCAGAGGGATTAAGATTTCTTTAGATGTAGCATTTCTAACAGATCTGAGTCAGACATGGCTTTGTAAGTCAAGCAGAGATCGCCTCTAAGTAGGCGATATGAAACAGAATAGCTGGAGTCTTTTGAGTCTGTCCACGTAGGACATGTGTTTAATGCCTAGCATACTCTTTGTAAGGTACTTCTGTAGCCTCTCCAGCTGTTGCAGGTGTCTAGTGAGGTTCATGCCAAATGGTGCATTATACTCAATGATTGGTGTAATGAGGGAAGAGTAGAGAGCGATAATGATCTCTTTCTTCCTGGATGAAAAACCCTTAGTAATGAGATATGCCACATAGAAGGACTTTCTGACCACAGTGGCAATGTGGTGGTCGAATGAGAGGTTGCGGTCAACCTGCATCCCCAGATCTCTTATAACGTCTTCAATGTTCAGTGAACTCCCATCGATGTGGTAATTAGTGGAAACTGAGTTTTTACAAAGGATGACGACGCATTATTTGGAATTAAGCTTAAGGCATAGTTTCAACACCAGTCACTGGTCTCAGTGAGGCCTTTCTGTAGGATGTCTGCATCACTTGGGGAGTTAATAATGGCTCCCAGCTTGCAGTCATCTGCGAACTTGGTCAGCCAGAATTCTTTTGTGTTGGCCTGGACTTCTGAGAAGTAGATGCCGAACAGGAGAGGACCCAGGACCGATCCCTGTGGGACTCCACTAGTGACTGGTCAGCAGTCTGACTTGGAGTTTGCTACTTTCACACTGTGTGTTCTATCTGTGAGCCAATTTGCATCCCATCTAGTGATATAGGGGTTGATGCCTAGTTTGGTGAGTTTATCAATAATTCCCGAGTGAGGAATGGTATCAAAGGCCTTGGCCAGATCGAGGTATGCTGTATGCACTGCCTTATCTTCATCCACAGCCCTGGTGAGTGACTCAAAGAAGTCAATCAAGTTGAGCAGGCATGATCTTCCTTTCACAAAGCCAAACTGCTTGGGATACAGAGTTTGGAGATTTCCTATATCTTTGTTAATCAGGCCCATGATGATGCGCTCCATAGCTTTACATATCAGACTCATCAGGCTAATGGGGCATTAATTCCCAGGGTCTATAGTCACTCCCCCTCTATGGAGAGGGATGACTGTAGCAGCGTGCCATTCTGTAGGAACAAAGCCTGAGGTGAGGCTGTGACTGAACAGGGCACACAGATGTGGTGGCAGTTCACTTTGTAGTTCATGTAGAACACAAATACAAAACACACTGTCAGCAGTCAGGAAATCTTGAAAAGGTTTTCTTGTGTAATTGAACACAAATAGCAGCAACCAAAGAATTCAGCAGTATTTAGTGAAAAAAGAATTCAGCAGTAAAATCCACTTTAATAGTAAATGATGAAGTCTTGTGGATTTGTATTTGAGATGCAAGGGGTTTTGTTTCTTTTATTATACAATGAATCATTTGCAAAGCCTGACTCAATAACAGTTCAAATGAAATGAGTGTTGATTCTGATGAAATCCCTGGTCAGGGGATGAAAGCGCTCAATTCGATGGTTTCCAGTTTTACTATTAAAGTGGATTTTATTGCTGAATTCTTTGGTTGCTGCTATTTGTGTTCGACTACACAAGAAAACCTTTTCAAGATTTCCTGACTGCTGACAGTGTGTGTTTTGTATTAGTGGTTTTGGTCTACACTGGTCGCTCCATGTAGAACACAGCCAGGGATATTATCGGGTCCCATGGAAGCTGTATTCTTGGCCTTGGACAGTGCAGCTTTAACCTGTGCTGCAGTAATGCTGGGTGCCTGGCATTCTTCTGGTATTGTGATTGGTCCTTTAGGGGGGAGAGAGGGGTAAAGTTGGCAATGAATTTGTCAGCCAGTATGTTGGCAATATCTGTTGGCTCAGTATAGGAGGTACCATTGTACAGTGACTCAGAGCAAATCTAAGTATTGCCGTGGAGGTTCTTGATATAACTATAGAAGGCTTTGTGATTGTTTTTAGTGTCTGCTGCAATTCTGCCTTCATAGCTGGCTTTAGAGGATTTGATGAGGGATCTCAACTTTTTGTTGAGGCTAATAAGGAAGTTTTCCCAATCATGGGGCTTCACCTTTTTCTGCAACAGTTTCTTCCTTCTGTTGTAGAGTTTAGCAGGGGACCACCAGATTGGCTTTCTTTTTTTGGAGGAGGGCATCTTAGTTCTGTTGGGTATGGCTAGTTCCAGGCATTTATGTACATGTTTGTACAGTGCATTGGTGTATGATTCAGCAGTCATGCAGCTATTTTCCATTGGCTTGGGTGCAGTGAAGTTAGCCACGTCTGTTTTTAGGAGTCCAGAGTCAGCTTTGGAGAAGTTTTTCAAGGTTGTTTACCTTTGTGGTGGGTGTGGGTGAGATGTGGATTTCCATGGTGATTAGTTTATGGTTGGATCTGACCAGGGAGGGATTGACTATTGGTGTAGAGCAACGGACACCCATGGTAGTAATAACCAGGTCAAGGATGTTGCTTCCTCTAGTGGGGGTAAGAATAAGCTGGTCCAGGACATTGGAAGTGATGAATTCCAGGAAGCATTGGGCCAGTGTATTGGTGCTTGAGTAGTTTTCCTAGCTGATGGAGAGGTAGTTGAAGTCTCCTAGTATGATGGTGTTGGGTTGGACCTTGATAGATTCCAGGGTGCTTAGTAACGTGGAGTGAGAGTCCAGGGACATAGTTGGGGACCTATAGCAGGTTATTACCTGGATCGCCGTCTTACCCAATGTTTGTTGTACCTGAAGTATCTCTGATGTGTTATGCTGGACTACTAGTCTGGAGGTGTGCATATCCTTTATGAATATGGAGACACCACCGCTTTTGGAGCTTCGGTCCATGTTTCGGTGCTGAAAGGTGTGGAATGAGCTATAACCTGGTAGCGCAGGGGTGCTTCCTGCTGCTTTAAACCAGGTCTCTGTTACAGCACAAATGTCAATATTCTCCATTTTGAGGAGTGCTTCGAGAGAGTGCATCTTGAGATCTAGACTTCTAGCAATGAGCAGCATGACCCTCAGATTGTATTTATTTATAGCTGTTATGGTGGTACTTTGGTCTTTGGAACACTGCCTAAAAAAAGGCACTATAGGGGTGGCAAGAGCCTTGACCAGAACCTGGAAACCCAGGGGTGACAGATGTAGGCCATCTCTGGCAAAGCATTGAGGTCTGTCAGTCATGTCATCCCAAGAAGACGGATACTGGATCCCCTTAGAATGACACCAGAAACTTAGCCAATTGTTGAAGTCAATAATTTTTTGTTTGTACTGCGGTATCATTCTGGGTGACGGTAGGATACTGCTCAGGGCTAGTGTCATACCTACCTGGGCCACATAATCCGATAGCTCCACCATATCTCTTTTCATGTAGTCCAGGGAGGTGCGTCTCAGGTCATTCACACCCACATGGACAATGACAGAGTCATACTTGTACTTGTTATGGAGTGACCTGAGTGCGTGTGTTATGTGTTGGATTCTGACACCTGATAGCTGACTGTTACCTTCTCCTTATTCAACCTAGTGAGTGGGACATCTGTGTGCCTCACTATTGAGTCACCTATGATTAGTGTACTGGGCAAGGTGTTTAGCCTTAGGGCCTTAGGTTGAGGGGCACACTGTGGAAGTGAGCTATGTGTCCTGTGGTTTCTGCTGTGTTGTGGTGGTCGAGTGCGTTTCTGTCTTGGAGGTCTCTGCTGTTTGGGTAAATTCTTTTTGAGAGCCTCTGTGAGGGTAGGTGTGTGGTTTGTGTTTTTATGTGAGAGCTGTGATAGTGGGTGTTCTGGAGGGCTGTGTGTTCTATGTGGTGTGGTGCAGGTGTTGACCTTCTCCTCTTGACCAGCTAGTCAGGTCTTGGCTGGAGAGTGCATAGCTTCCAGTTTGGTGATATAAGTGCATCTCTCACAAGTCTGAGTGTTGGGAGGTAAGAGGATTGTCTGTGTACATGAGGCAGTTGCTACACTGCCTCAGAATTCCCAAGTGCACCAGGTTAATAGGAGAAAGCACAGGGAAATGCCCTTTAATCATGCCGTAGGGGGTGGTCATAACTAAGTACTGGAATGAAGAACAAGTAGTGCCGATGGCACTTAGGTGTGCTATAATAATTGCTAGAAAAACCTGTTGAAGTGCAAAGTGATTAGGCTATTTGAACTGCAAGAGAGAAAGAACTGGCAAGATCTAAGGGAAAAACTGAAGAGCAGACTTTCTGGCACCAGTAATAGTTTACCTCAGTTCACGTCGCTGAGCGGAGCTTAAACAAGTGCAAACCCATGTAAACATGGGCTTTAAACCAGAAATTTTAGAGGGATGGAAAAGCTGCCCAAATGGCCAATAAACTACAATTTCTGGACCAGAAACCACTCCTCTTGTGGTAGATAGGCTACCCAGTGCTTACCACTCCCACTGATAAGCTAGAAGGCTTCCCTCCAACACAGAAAGGCTTGGGGGGCTCAGAAGCTTACAAACAGTCCTGGATACAGCAAATCTGTACCAGGACTAGACTAGTTACAGGAAAGGTGGGAAACAACTGCAAAAGCGGGCTTTTAAACCAGAATCCACCATAACATTACATCTTTTCAAAAAGCTAGAAACCTGACCTATCAATGAAGCATAATTCTCGTACATGTTTAATTCAACCATCTTCCTGATGCTAAACTTTATTTGACCTCTTCCTTTTCTCCAAATAAATCAAGTCAGACCCACATTTTTTGTCTCCTTTTATCTGTACTTTCACCCAGTTACATTCCAGACCAGAAAATTTTCAAAACACTTGGAAGGGCCTCCATACTTCCTCCTTCAAGGAGTCCAAATTATCTCAGACTAGCATGGAATCATCCACAGATAAGCAGATTATATTCCATTTCTCGAGTGTATAACACTTCCATAAACAAAACAAATTAGAACTGGGGAGAGGGAGAAACCTTGCCTGGTGTGTCTGTGTAGCCGTATCTCCTTTGTGAATTCCCCTTTAAATACTAACTGAACATTAAGAGAATGACCAAGTGCCTTATCCAATTAAAAAAAAAAAAAAAACAGACCCCATAACTATGTCATCTAGTATCCTGAATACAAAGGACCATTCCACAATATCAGAAACATTTTAATGTCAAAATATATTATCCTTGTGTGTTCCCAACCCTGCCTTTCTGTATACAACAAAACACAAACTTCATTGACCACCAATTCTGTTCCACCATTCTGCCCTTGATAAGACCTTTTTGCCCTTCATCTACTAATCAGGGAAGAATATTCTCCAACCTCATGGCTAAAGCCTTTGCCAATGTCTTGCCATCAACGTTAAGACATTAAGTTAAATTGGTCTATAATGTTCTAGGATCAGTGTTGTTCTGTCCAACTTTAGGCAGTAAAACAACTCTAACTTGCATAAAGGAAGAAAGCAACATTGCATCTATTCCCCCTTGAATAAAAACCTCACAGAAATCATTTAGAAAGATTTTCCACCTTGTTATGTAAAGCTCTGCCATTAGGCCATCCTCTCCAGGAGTCTTCCCCTTATTTAAAGACCTAATTGCCTTTTCCACTTCATCCATCTAGTCATGTCATTGTATCTAGTGCATTCTGCTCTCTTTCAGTTAAGCCAGAACCTCTACATCTAAATCACTCAATGTTAAACTCTTCCCTATCCCAGATCAGCCTTGGTTGACTTATAAAGCATCAAAAAACTGCCACATGATCTATTTAATCATCTCTCTGTCATAATGAACTTCCCCACCCACCCCTTTTAACCCCACTATTGTACAGTGTGTCCTTTTATCCTGTAATATATCCATCCATAACCTCCTTTTTGCTATTTTTGCACACAGGTTAAGGTGTCACATCAATAGTGACCATTATCTAGAGCCACTGTTCATACCACCAGATGGCTAGTCCTGCCATGGCTATTCTTCCATACCATGCACATGCACCTGCACTTACACCTATGCCCAATTTATTGTGCCCAGTCCACCTGCTGTATGTTCATAAGTTCATCAATGTTTACTACGCTAATGCCCACAAGGGCCTTTTTAAGCCTAGCCATGCATCCCAAATCTCTGACAAGTTCTGATGCTCTTGATAAGTTCATAGGTGTTTACTAGGCTAATGACCACAAGGGCCTTTTTAAGCCTAGCCATGCATCACAAATCTCTGACAAGTTCTGATACCCTTGATAATTGTAAGCATGGACCTGGGAGATGAACCATTTACAGGTTACCTCTGTCCATTAGAGACATAACAGCCAAACCAGGGATGAATTTCCGGTTTCCCATCCAATTGTCCAAGTTGCATTTGAATTGGGTTAGGGAGGAACTCTGCTTCACATGGGTGAGGAGCATGTTCCAAAGATGGGGTAAAATGATAAGTGAAGCAGGGGCTTGGGAGATTAAACATTTACAATCTAGGGCCTGGGAGATAAACCATTTACAGGTTTTGTCTGTGTCCATTAGAGACATAAGTGACAAACCAAGGATGAATTTCCCATTCCCCAAGGATGAATTTCCTGTTCCCCATCCAATTGTCCAGGTTGCACTTGAATTGGGTTAGGGAGGAACTCTGATTCACACAAATGGGGAGCATGTTCCAGAGATGAGATAATACCTGGAATACATACCTCTCTCCAGCAGGTCCTATTTATATCACAGGCAATGTTTTAAGTCTTTAGAGTGGGTAATTCTGGTGTTGTTTGTTTTGCAGATATGCAGGAGGTCCATTAGAGTGGGGTCTGACAATGCACTGTATGTCAGGCATAGATCTCCCATCAAGAGCTTGTAGGAGACAGAATACAGGGATAGAGACTTGAGGCACTCTGCATAGGACATTTTACTTAAGCCCTGTATTGTTTTAGTGAGGAACCTCTGTGGACATTCCAATTGTTGGATATGCCTGGTTAGGTACATACCAAAGGGGATATCATACTCGATAGGTTTGATTGAATGCTGAGTACAGTGGAACAATGACTTCCTTGGACTTAGATGCCATACATTTGTTTATAAATTGTACAAAATAAAATGATTTCTTCACTGCTGTAGACACATGGTGGTCAAAGGCTAGATTACTATCTGTGTGTCCGTAAGTCCCTGACTATTGGGTCAACTCTAAGGTGTGTGTTGTCAATATGATAGTTACCAGGGGTGGATGACTTCCCGATTATGCATTTCTTGGCATTTAGTTTTAGTCCATGGCTCTGACACCAGTTGCTTGTCTTTGTTAGCCCTCCTGGAGAACATTTGTCAGACTACCCGGTGGTGCAGCAGTTTGCATTGTCACCTTACAGCAAGAGGTTATCTGGTTTGATTCTCAGCTGAGTGCCTTCTGTATAGAGTCTGCATGTCCTCCCTGTGTTCGTGCGGGTTTCCTCCCACCTTACAAAGACATGCGTCTGGAGCATTTCTTCCCGGGCCTCCCCTGAATATTGTCTTGTTCCAAGTCGGACTTTCCCGGTTAACAAATGTTAAATAAATACATTTGTGTCAGTGTGGGATTCAATAAAGCTCCTAATTTGCAAATTTAGTCAGGCAAGAGACCAGAGTATAAAGAGATGAGGTACATGGCAAAGAGAGAGGTGGCGAAGGCTAAGGATAATGCGTATGAAGAGTTGTATAAAAGGTTGGACACTAAGGAGGGAGAAAAGGACCTGTACCGATTGGCTAGACAGAGGGACCGAGCTAGGAAAGATGTGCAGCAGGTAAGGGTGATAAAGGATAATGAGGGAAACATACTCACAAGCGAGGAGAGTGTGTTGAGCAGATGGAAAGAGTACTTTGAGGGGTTGATGAATGAAGAGAATGAGAGGGAGAGAAGGTTGGATGATGTGCGGATAGTGAATCATGACATGCAGTGGATTAGCAAGGAGGAAGTAAGGATAGCTATGAAGAGGATGATGAATGGAAAGGCTGTTGGTCCAGATGACATACCTGTGGAAGCATGGAGATGTTTAGGTGAAATGGCAGTGGAGTTTTTAACTAGATTGTTTAATGAAATCTTGGAAAGTGAGAGGATGCCTGAGGAATGGAGAAAAAGTGTTTTGGTACCAATTTTTAAGAATAAGGGTGATGTGCAGAGCTGTAGTAACTACAGAGGGATTAAACTGATCAGTCACAGCATGAAGTTATGGGAAAGAGTAGTGGAAGCTAGGTTAAGAAGGGAGGTGATGATTAGTGATCAGCAGTATGGTTTCATGCCAGGAAAGAGCACTACAGATGCGATGTTTGCTCTGAGAGAGTTGATAGAGAAGTACAGAGAATGTCAGAAGGAGTTGCATTGTGTCTTTGTGGATTTAGAGAAAGCATATGACAGGGTGCCTTGAGAGGAGGTGTGGTATTGTATGAGGAAGTCGGGAGTGTCACAGAAGTATGTAAGAGTGTTACAGGATATGTACGAGGGTAGTCTGACAGTGGTGAGGTCTGCAGTGGGAGTGACAGATGCTTTTAAGGTGGAGGTGGAATTGCATCAAGGATCAGCTCTGAGCCCTTTCTTATTTGCAATGGTGATGGACAGGTTGACAGACAAGATCAGACAGGAGTCCCCTTGGACTATGATGTTTGCAGATGACATTCTGATCTGTAGTGAGAGTAGGGAACAGGTGGAGGAGACCCTGGAGAGGTGGAGATATGCTCTAGAGAGAAGAGGAATGAAGGTCAGCAGGGCTAAGACAGAATATATGTGTTTGAATGAGAGGGAGGATAGAGAAATGGTGAGGATGCAGGGAGTAGAGGTGGGGAAGGTGGATGAGTTTAAGTACTTGGGATCAACAGTTCAGAGTAACGGTGAGTGTGGAAGAGAGGTGAAGAAGAGAGTACAGGCAGGATGGAATGGGTGGAGAAGAGTGTCAGGAGTGATTTGTGACAGATGAGTACCAATAAGAGTGAAAGGGAAGGTCTACAAGAGGGTAGTGAGACCAGCTATGTTATATGGGTTGTAGACAGTGGCATTGACAAAAAGGCAGGAGTCAGAGCTTGACGTGGCAGAGTTGAAGATGTTAAGATTTGCACTGGGTGTGACGAGGATGGACAGAATTAGGAATAAGTATATTAGACGGTCAGCCTAGGTTGGAAGGTTTGGAGACAAAGCCAGAGAGGCAAGATTATGTTGGTTTGGACATGTGCTGAGGAGGGATGCAGAGTATATTGGGAAAAAGATGCTAAGGATGAAGCTGCCAGATAACAGGAAAAGAGGGAGGCCTAAGATAAGGTTTATGGATGTGGTGAGAGAGAACATGCAGGTGGGTGGTGTGACAGAGCAAGATGCAGAGGACAGGAAGAAATGGAAACAGTTGATCTGCTGTGGCGACCCCTAACGGGAGCAGCCGAAAGAAGAAGAAGTCAGGCAAGAGACCACTGACTTTAGCCTTGACTTCAGAGAAGTAAATGCCAAAAAGGAGCTGTCCAAAGACTGATCCCTGAGGGACTCCACTTGTGACTGGCCTCTTTGTAGAGGTGGACTCCCCAATTCTAACTTTCTGGATCCTGTCTGTGAGCCAGTTGGCTATCCACTGGGTGACATATGAGTTTGTACCTAACCTCTTGAGTTTGTCAACAATGCCCGAGTGAGGTATTGTATCAAATGCCTTGGCCAGGTCAAAGTATGCAGTGTGAACCATTTTGCCCTCATCCATTGTTTTGGTGACCTCAAATTAGTCCAACAAGTTGAGTAGGCATGATCTGCCCTAGACAAAACTAAACTGGGTTAGGTCCATTGTCTGGAGGTTTACTATAGCACTATTGATCATTTCCATTATAATTCTTTCCATGGCTTTACATAGAAAACTAGTCAGACTTATGGGTCTGTAGTTTCCAGGGTCCCAACTTTGTGCAGAGGGATGACTGTTACTGTTCTTCATTCATGAGGCATGAAGCCTGTTTGGAGTCTGTAGTTAAATAGCAATTCCAGAGGCCCTGATAGGTCATGCTTCATGCTATTTAGAAAGCATAATGGGATATTGTCTGGGCCTATTGATGAAGTGTTCTTGGCATTAAACAGAGCATTAAGGACCTGTCCCATAGTGATAGCAGGGGGAGTTGTATTTGATGGTATTTCCTGAAGGAAGGTTGAGTGGGAGAGAGGAGTAAAGTTGGAGTTGAATTTATTGGCCAGTAGGTTTGCTACATCTTCTGGCCCGGTATAGGTGGCACCACTTACAATGAGCTCTGCACAGAATTGTGTATTGGCTTTGAGGCTGTGGACATAACAAAAGAATGCCTTGTGGTTGTTCTTGGCCAGGAAGGCCAAATTCACCTCAAATTTGGCTTTGGTAGACTTTATTTGTCCTCTGAGATGCTTGTTTAGTTTGATGAGAGTGCTTTTATCCTACTGGGTGCTGCACCTCCTAATTTTTGCCATGATTTTCTTTCTGTTATGTAGCCTATTGATTATGTGATTCCAGCAGGGTGGCTTGTTTTTTGAGTTGGTTCTGTACTTCCTGTCTTTAAAATAATAGAGGAAACTAAGACACCCAAAGGAAACCCGCTCAAAGGGAGGAGTTGCAGATTCTACACTGAAGGCACTCCAGCCGAGAATCAAACCAAAGAACCTCTTGCTGTGAAGTGCCACATTTATCCTACAGCCTCATTGCTAAATACTTACCTGTACCTCCCCGTGTACCCACCAAAAATCCCTCTTAACAGTCAACTCCTTTTCCGCAGTGGTTGTCTCTCATGTATCAAAGAATTGACTCCGTCCTGTACCTTGTGTATACAATCCCACCTGTCTTGTTTATCACAGTTTTCTTACTCCAACTGCACCTAGTTTAGATGTCTCTTCAAAACTTGAAAGTCCTCAAAGTCTTTCTCCCAGCAACCCTCCTTAGTCATCAGCCTATCTCTCTTCATGTATTTAATTGCTTCCCACCAGTCAGACAGTATCTCCTACTCTTCCTCTCTCTCTCTCCACATTCAGGCTCATAACCTCCTTCAGCAACTGAAACAGCCAAACTTTCAACCTCCACCCTATCTGCAGTAATTTCTCACCAATATACTTCCACTCCAAAACCACATGCTTATGATCAGAAAGACAACTTTTGCCTGTCCAGACCAATGGAGTGCCTCTCACAGGAATCCTATCCAGTTGACCTCTTTGTCTTTAGCATTTGTGAAAGTAAACAGTCTATATCTGGGAGGTTTCATTCTCCAAATATCAACTCAACCCTCTATTACCTCCCATGTACTTAGGAGTTTCCTTACCTTTCTATTTTTTTTTTCATTTTTGCCTAATTTGTGATTGAATATGAACAAAACATTAAAATCTCCACCTCTAATTTCTATATTGCACATAGAGCTAGCCATCTGCAAGGCCTTATAAAACTCCTGAAACTAGGGTTATTATCATTAGAACCATATACAGAAGCCAATTTCCATCTTTCCTCTAGCAACATTAATATTACTGTAACCCCACCTTCCTGAATGGTCTTCCTACTTTCTATCTATCCTAACCTGCAACCTCTTTCTTACCATCATTAAAAATTCTTTTGTATGACCACCTTTCACTGTACTAAAACCTAATACTTGCTAAAATCTACCTCCCATCTTTAATGTTTCTTTCCTAGTTAATTTAGTTTCTTGCAACACTATACTAACCCTTTCCCTTTGCAACGTCCTTAATATCTTCTCCCTCTTTATAGGGTGACAAACTTCCCCCAACATTACAAGGCATCACTGCTATCATCTCCTTTCTTTCAATCCTCATACCCCACTCTAACATATCCTTGTTCATGACAGTTGTGACCATCAAGACATAAGGAACCACAATCCTCCATAAAGGTACTACACCACATCCACTTGCTTGGGTTGGGTAAAATACCTTTGTATCCTGACTAGATCTGCACTTGAAAGCAGGACCTTGTGGTACACCTGGTATGTTTTCTCCAGTGAACCCATGTTTCTGTCTCTCTTATCTTAATGCAGTCTTGTGCTGTATACTGACTCCACATTTCATCATCTTTTAACTGACTTCTTAAGCTGTATCAATCTCAGTACATGGGTATACATCCACATGACTTGTCAAGCTATGTAATCCTTGATATTTAGTAGGATATTATGCAAGTCCCTATTCTCATTTCTAAACCGATCTGTCAACAAAGACTGAGTCAATGGCTATACAATGAACTTCTTTGTAATAGAGGGAATGCCTACAACCCAAAATTGGGAAAGTTTTACTAAGCACCTTTCAGAGCTGTTATGCTGTAGTCTTATGGTATAACAGTCACAGCATCTGTTATGGAGCAACACTTGGAAATGGCATCAGCTTTAAAAGCTGTAAAACATGTCATGCTGTCACAAAAGTGGCAAACTGATGTATTTAACAGCTTTAAAAGCTGTTAGTTCATCACAAAATACTTAGCTTTTGGCAAAGTGGCAGAGCTGAATATTTTATGGCTTTCAAAGCTGTAAATCACTTTGTGCTCCTACATTTCTTTTTCTGTAAGTAGGAGCATTTTGGATCAGCTACACCTCCGTGTATTACAGTGAATTATGATCAGGTTTCTCTGATCATAATTACTTGTTATGCATTTTTGGCAATAGATATCAAAATTCACCTCTCAAGCCTCACTTTGGTCTGTTTTTAGGGTGAAATTCATAACATCCATGTTTTTAACACATAACAGATTGATTACAATCAGAAATGTGATTAAATCCACATGTTAAGTTCTTTCATTTCTTGAACTTTACTGAAACTTATCCCAAAACTTTCCAGCAGCTGAACAGTGTGAAGAAAAACACTGAATAGATCTTCAGCTGTTATTGCAAATGAGCATATACATGCTTTCTGGTAATTTCTCAAGTACTTCAACCTTTTTTATCATAAATTACCTCTTTGGACAGTCCTGTAACCCTTGTAGATCCATCCACAACCCCTTTTCCCATTTTGCATGTGGGGTTCAAGGTTTACAGCTCTGGGTGCTAGCCCTGTTGTTGCTCTTCCATACCACACACACACACACACACACACACACACATAAGTGTACACATGCACCCTATGGTCAATTTAGTGTGTCCAATCCACTTACTGCATTTCTTTGGAATATAGGAGGAAACCCAAATGAACACAGGGAGGACATGCAGACTCCACACCTTTATAGATGCATACATACATGTAAATATTTCAGGCATGGGCAGTAATGCCCTTCTACCCCGCCAGTGTACCAAAACCATCATTCCCACAATGTGTTTAATAATTTAGTAATCTATACCATGCATCAGCTACTCTGTCAGAGAACCGACTAGTACAGCTCTCATTCCTATATAACATTCTACATGAAAAACAGAAAAACATTAGCCACAGCCTGAGACACCAAAAATAATTTTATCGTACACCTCTTTTATTCAACTCTTTCGTCAGCAAGACTTCATCAGAAATGTTAAAAACAGTGCACAAATCACTTTAAATACTGTAGACTTAATTGAAACACAAATAAAAATTCAGTCAACTAATCAAATGCAGTTTACAATTTGAGACATCTTTAAAGCACATAAAAAGACTAATAAAAAATGACAAGCCATACACTTACTTTTTGACATATACCCTATGATTCTTTAAAAAACATTTAACATTGATATCATTTAGGCCTGTTTTTTTTTTTGTCTGCCCTTAACTTAATTTGCCATTTTGCCTGCCTCTGCTCTAAATACGTTTTAAAATCACCCCCTCTCAGACTTAATTTGCCCTGTTCTAAAACAGAAAATAAATTTTTTTTTGAAACCAGAACATTCTTGACTTGCCTATAGAGGGCATTCTTAGTGTCCTTCTTTTTCATACTATACATATGTTCTTTTATCCTAGTATTTAGACTCCTGGTAGTCATCCCAACATAAAATTCTAAACATTTACCACAGACAGCTACATAAACCACCCCTCGGCTTTTACAGCAAAAAGTTCCTGTAAATTGAATAGTATATGGAATATGGGGCAATTCAATATATGGACCCTCCAAAATGTACCTACACATGGCACACCCATAACACTTATGCATGTCTTGCGGCTTATTTGTAGTACACACTTCTCGAGTCCCTACCCCTCTCTAACAAAATTTTTAAATAATAATCATTCCTATACACAAACCTGGGTTTTGTCCCCACGACTTTCTATAATTCATGATTCCCCTTGATGATTTTCCAGTTTTTCTCAACAACAGTACGAATGATACACCCATCTAAAGTCATTGACATATCAAAACACATTTAACTTGTTCTCTTAATAGTCCTTCATCATAACCCCATATCCATGAATAATTTAATGATATATTCAAACTCTTCAGCCAGCGAGTAATCCTCACTGGTCATTCTACTGGCTCTGATGAATTGTCCCTTAGGAATATTATTTTTTTTATTTATTTAGGTTGTTGACTAGAGTAATGTAAATAACTGTTCATGAATGTTTTCTTCCTATAAATCTTGCTCACAAACATTTTGTTTGTATCATCCCATTTTAAATTGATGTCCAAATAATTAATACAAGTGCCAATATCACCAAGTACAAATTTAAAAAAAATTGGATGCCTTGTTCAACTGACTCACTAAAGAGTCAACTATGTTAAATCCACCAGCTATGATGAAAACCAGGTCATCAATAAACCTTTTGTAGTACAAAACATGGAATTCACTTCTGAAGGTCTCCAACACTTGATACTCCCACCATCCCATCACAATGTTTGCAAAAGAGGGAGCCACCGGAGACCCCATGGCTATTCCTCTAACTTGTTTCTAATACTGATTATTGAATAAAAAAATGATTATCCAAGAGAATTTCCAATAAACTACAATAAAAATTAATTTCTGTACTGAGCATCTTTGTATATTTATTTAAGTAAGTTTTAACAAATTTAATACCTGTATTATGTGGGATGCAAGTATATAAAGAGACAACATCTAATGTGAACATGGTATGTTGATTAGGATCAAACATAAAAGTTTCACTAAGATCTCTAATGCAGTGTAAAAAATCCATGAATCCTTTAGAAAAGAATCCATATTTTGAACTAAAGGATTCAAAAGGATATCCACCATTAAAGACATGCCTTTGGTGATATAATTTGGAGCTGAGATTATAGGCCTAAATGGGGGATCAGACAAACTTTTCTGAGTTTTGGGAATACCAAACAGGACCCCTATTTTTGGGTTCTCAATGTTACAAAACTTATATGTCATCTGGTTCAAATCACCACACATCAAACTATCATATAAAAAGATAGAAATATATTTGTAACATCTGGGAATTATCACCACCTTCAACTCTCATGCACTCATTTTCATTACTTAACATGTTATCCATTTTATTGATGTAACAACTCTGGTCCATGACTACTAACACACCCCCTTTATCACTTTTCATAGCTCTGATTTCTTTATTATCAGACAGCTCTTTCATAGCCGATCTCACTTCAACACTCAGATTGTCATAATATCTCCCATGTTTGCTAAAATTATCAGCCAGCAATTCCCTCAACTCATTTTCACATGATGTTTCAGACACCTTTAAAGTGTGCATTAACAATGGATTATAACAAGATGGTTTAACAAAGATTCAGTACTTCTGATGTCTTTCAAGATATACATCAAATTTAGCTTTCTAATATATTACTTTAAGTCTAACACTGTGTTAGTAATGTCTGCTTTCTTAGTGGGAGCAAAATTAACACTAAGCCTTAAGAGTTTCAAATGTTGTTCATTAAGTTCAAAACTAGACAAATTTATGTCAGTTTCAAGCACATTATACCTTAATCGTTGCCTGTCGAGGAATCTGAGATCAGTCACCCTTTCTTCCTGGTGGCCATGGGTTTTGGTTTCAAGGGCCTCTGCTCTTTTTCATGGGTTAAAAAACTTTCGGCTTAGCACCAAGTTCTTTTACAGTCTCATTTCCACTAGATGTATAAGACCCATCGCTTTGTTGAATTTCAGTCTCTTCTGCCTTATCTGTAACAAAAACACTGCTGGATTCAACTTCACTAGGTTTTCGTGGACTCCTTCTCTTAGAATGAATCACTTCCACTGATACAGCAGAACCCTTCCACCCTCGTTCTTTAAGGTGGACTGACCCAAAAGTCCGTTGCTTATTACCAAATGAAGAAAAACACTTTTTTCTACTACCGGAGAAAGCAGCATATGCTGTACCCATTTCATATGCTGCTAAATCATGATCTAATTTATTGTTCTTTCTTTGGATTAAAACTTTTTCATGTTGCTCAATGTCATCAAGCAAAAGCGCGTGTTCAGTTCTTTCACTGAACACAAACTGAAACCTAGTCTCTATGGAGTGTTCCACTTTGACAATTTCTTCCTTTAACCCCTTCATGGTGTCTTGATTGCATTCAATAAGTAAACCCAAAAAATTAATACCAGCGGAGTTAAAGAACTCTTTCAGCCTAACAAAAAAAACGGATCTCTTTCAGTAACACCATTAGGGTATTTAAAAAACTTTAAGCCATTCGGCACAATTCCAAGTTCAATACACTTATGGAAATATTTATTTTCAATGTCCAAACTCTTATATTTTTGGGCAATTTGTTAAGGCTGTCACACTGTTCTATATACAGAGTCAATTCACTTGGGTCTACTAACCTTTTGGTTAGTAAAAGGGTCAACACCATTATTGAGGACCGCAGCAATGTTAGCATAAGTAATGAGTGGCTTTTCAGACCTTTCCTCTTGCATACTATTCTTCTTCGAGGAGATAGTACTCTGTCCCTTGGTATTCACCTCAACAACAGTCTCCATCTCATCATCCAACCCAAAACAGGCTGACTCTACTCTGGAATGCTCCTTTACCAGTAGCTGCAGGGAGTTTTGTATATTCCCCAGTGTTTTTAACAAGGCATGCGTTAAACCTTGCTCTGGAGACCCAAAATAGTATAAACACTCAAATCCATTAACAGGTCTCCCTGAGTCTCAGACATGGCTGCACGAAAACATAACAAATAGCAAGAAAATGTGCAGTGTGTGGCAATAAAACTAGTAAAAAGCAGAAAAACTAGCCACAGCCTGAGACACCAAAAATAATTTTAGCATACACGTGACTTTAGATGGGGGTATAATTCTTAGTGTTGTTGAAAAAAACTGAAAAATCATCAAGGGGAATCATGAATTATTGAAAGTCGTGGGGACAAAACCCAGGTTTGTGTATAGGAATGATTATAATTTAAAAATTTTGTTAGAGAGGGGTAGGGACCCTGTGACTCGAGAAGTGTGTACTACAAATAAGCCACATGGTATGTATAGGTGTTATGGGTGTGCCATGTGTAGGTACATTTTGGAAGATCCATATATTGAATTGCCCCATATTCCATATACTATTCAAATTACAGGAACTTTTTGCTGTAAAAACTGGGGGGGGGGGTTATGTAGCTGCCTGTGGTAAATGTTTAGAATTGTATGTTGGAATGACTACCAGGAGTCTAAATACTAGGATAAGAGAACATATGTATAGTATGAAAAAGAAGGACACTAAGAATGCCCTCTATAGGCATAGTCAAGAATGTTCTTGTTTCAAAAAATATTTATTTTCTGTTTTAGAACAGGGCAAATTAAGTCTGAGAGAGGGTGATTTTAAAAATTATTTAGAGCAGAGGGAGGCAAAATGGCAAATTAAGTTAAGGGCAGACAAAAAAAAAAAAAAACAGTCCTAAATGATGTTATCAATATTAAGTGTTTTTTAAAGAATTGTAGGGTATATATCAAAAAGTTAGTGTATGGCTTGTTATTTTTTGTTCGTCTTTTTATGTGCTTTAAAGATGTTGTCTCAAATTGTTAATTGCATTTGATTAGTTGATTGAATGATTTTTACTTGTGTTTTAATTAAGTCTACAGTATTTAAAGTGATTTGTGCACTGCTTTTAACATTTCTGATGAAGTCTTGCTGACGAAAGCAATGAACAAAAGAGCTGTACGCTAAAATTATTTTTGGTGTCTCAGGCTGTGGCTAGTGTTTTTCTGCTTTTTACTAGTTTTATTGTTGCACAATGCATGTTTTCTTGTTATTTAATATTCTGCTTTGGTTATCTGATGATTTTCTACTACTTTTGATAACCCCAAACATTCCCTGAGGTGGTTGTCTCTAAATGCCCAATATAAGGTCTCCTCTTAAATTCCTGTATGAAACATTGTACAAATTCAGATATTTTAGTCTTTTATAATAACTTAAATTTTCATAACCATGAATGTCTGTGGTATATTTCCACTGCACTCTTCAATTTTCTCATGTTTGTTTTCTTTTAAGTTTTTCATATTGTTATTCCATACTCTTGGTCAATGATTCCCAATTTCATATGCTTAGTTTTGATGTATTTATAAACATATTATTCCTCTGTGCACAAAATGGTACATTTTTTCAAGTTCTTTTGCAGCCAGCCCAGTCTGTAACACACATAATCATTTTACCCACTTTCAAGTTATCTGCATACAGACTGGAAAACTTCAGATGAAAAAGAACTGAAAGATGCAACCTAAACAAGTATGGGCCTATTACAGAGCCCTGTGGGACATCCTGCCTGTAACCTAGAATTTCACCTGTCCAATTACTGTATGATACTTGCTGTATCCTGTTTGCAAGCCATGCAACTATCCCTCTTATCAAGATTACATCAATAGCTAGTTCTAATTTATTGATCAGTGTTTTGCATATGACCATATCAGTTCTGAAGTTAAGTCTATACATATTACATCACAGCACAATTTTTTTATTTATAGCTGTTAACATTGTGTTACAAGTGGTTATAGATCTGTTTTCAACATATGCGTGCTGATATATGTCTTCAAGTACCAACATTTCCAGTTCTAACAGTAATTTATCCAAAATAACCTTCTCCATTATTCTCTACAACTGGAAAGTAAAATTATGAGTCTGTATGACTCTGGGAATGTCCCATTCCTCTTTTGCTGTAAAGATAGGTATAACAAGTGTGTGTCTGCAATCTTGAGCAATCCCCACATATTTAGATGACCTAGTGAATAACAGATATAATGGTACTGTAAGTTCATGCTGAAGTGTTTTCAGGTCATTACTACTAATTCTGTCTTCTCCCTGAACTTTGTCTGGGTCCAGTTTGAATATTTTTTTTTCAATATGATCTAATTTTAGTATCTGAAATTATCTGGATATTGCTAGGACAATTTATCAACCTCTTTGTGGAGATGAACTACTTTGCATAAGATTTTGTAAATATATCTATAATTTGTTGTGTCTGAGAATAAATTTTAGAATACACACAAAATTTATGAATTTGTATGACTTTACTCCTACTCCTCTCTTGTGTATCTGTAAAATGTTTTCCTATTATGCTCAGTATCCTTATAAATATCTTCTCCAAATTTTTAGTTATTTAGTATTTGTTTACCTGGAAATTCTGACAGGGACAGAGCCCATTTTCAGTGAAGGCCCAGGAAGAAACACTCCAGAAGCATGTCTTTGGAATGTGGGAGGAAACCAAGGAAACCCACACGAACACAGGGAGGACATGCAGACTCCACACAGAAGGCACTTCAGCCGAGAATCAAACTGGAGAACTTCTTGCTGTGAGGCAAAAATGCTACCCACTGCACCACCGCATTGATTGTGTCTCACACTATATTGAATTTGTCTGTCCAAATTGTTTATTTCAGTTTTCAAAGTTACAGTTTGATCCTTTTCAATTTCTTATATATTTTTTTGTCTTTCATCTTAATCAGTTGTTTTATTTTTATGGAAATATATCCTCCTGACCTTATGAACATACACCATAATGGTAAATATTTTTTATTTTTTTTTTTTACATTCAATTTCCCTTTTAAAACTTACCACATTGCTTATGCAGTTTTTCATCTGAATGCATCATTACAATTAGTTTTACATTGTGACTGTTGCTTAGATATAGTCCATTATTACTCTTCTGTTCATTGGTTTAGGCTTCTGTATGGCAGCGTTAACTAGCAGTAATTTAACCTTTATAACACCATGATCACTGCACATCAACGGTGATAAAACATGACATGAAGTAGCAGTCACTGCCTTAGGAGCACAATTTCCAGTGTGTTCTGTTTCTTGCTGTTCCTGAATATATGTTGTAAATTCCTGTTCCATCTGGTAAGTCCCCAGCCACTATTATTTTTCTTTCCTGTGTTTCATGCAAAAAAATGTATGAATTCCACATCATCATCAGCACTTGACTTTGATGGTCTATAGCCTCCAATGATTGTTATATGTTTCAGAGTTGTCTTTATTGTTACAGTTGCACAATTTTCTGCATTGGTGTTGTCACTGAAATTGGCATTGACCACACTCTTCCACCATTAATGGCTCCTCCTCCAGTCCCTGGTTTGCTAGGTTATAACATGTTACCTGGGTCATAGTTAAGACTTCAGAAAAGATGTTGAACTATAACTTTGAAAACTGAAATAAACAAGATGGGCAGAGAAAGTAAACAGTGTGTGAGACAAAATCAAGAAAATTTTGAAGAAAATGTGTATAAATATATTGAGCATAAAAGGAAAACAATAGATATGGAAGGTGTGGTAGGAGTAAAGACATACATATCGATGAACTGTGTAATCACTGGTATTATAACAATATTTTAATCCTTATCATAACACCTCCCCCTGAATTTTGTTAAAATTTCTGTTATAGTAGAAACATTTATACCCTGACAGAATTGAGCACTTGTATCCTGGGTTTCTAAAGTTGTCATTGGTAGTATTATGTTTAATAGGGGTGAGTGATCTTTGCTGACAATGGGCACTTCCTTTCGTAAACGTGTTCTAGTTGCACTTTGACTAATATTATTATCTCACCAGCCCAGTCATTAGAGTATGTAACAGCAATTTTCCAAGCTGTGCAAATTGCACAAGTGCAATTGTCAGCAGTAAGTCTAGATTTTTTTTACTAATAATAGTAAGCAAACAATTCACTTTTTGACATGAGAAACACAGATCACCAGTGTTATCAGGGGTTTAGATTTATATATACATAGCATTTAGTCCAATCCAAATTGTTAATGGCATGCTTATTTAAGGAATTAATTTTCAGTGACAAACAGAGTTCTAAAAGAAGAGAATAAAAATCAGTTACCACAGAATTCAAAGAAATTAAAACAATAAATTAAGTCAACGTCAATGAGGAAATCACACAAACAATTTGCAACTAAATATTAAATGAAGTACACTGACCTGACCTTATACAAGGCAAAGTCATTCATAAAGTTGTCACTCTGACCTACTGTACCAGTTGTGCCAGTCACACTAAAATGCTGGATGTCTTTTACACTTGCAAGCACCCTTGTTATAACATTAAAACTTAGAGGCTATATATATATATATATATATAAACTAAATCCTCTCTTACTAAAAATAAATCACAAACCAACACTGGATTGTTTCAGATAAACTCTGAATTGTCCTGTCTACAGTCTAAGTGGATTTATAGCTGAATAGGCCTCTTGGTATGGCTAGAGTTTGCATCTCTTCACTCTATCAATTTCTAACAACAAACAGTGTAAATTAGAGGTAAAACAACAAAATAGAAATTAAAATAAATCTTCTTGTCTGCAATCTTCTCTTTCTTTCTACAACCAGTGAAAAGCAGTGGTAAATATATATATATATATATATATATATATATATATATATATATGTAACTCAAAATAAATCTTCTTACCAAGCAGTTGCACATTAAATCACAAACTGGCAATGCATCATCTGAGATAGTTTATCCTTCATTGCATTCGCCTCTTTCTGCAACTGAAACATCATTCTTCCTTCTTCATTCTGTTAGGTGTTGTAATAAAGCTGTCATCTATTTTCTTAAAAAGAAAACCTTTCTGTACACCACTATGTCATCCACTTTCAGGTTTTTGGTGCCCCCTCTCATTCCAAAAGAGATTTTTCAATGAATCACACTTCTTACAGCTTATCACTTCACTTTTATTCACCCCATTCAATTGAAGTGCCATTGTCTCCTACAGATGCAAACATTACTTTTAGAATTTATTTGCTTGGGATTTTTTCTTTCTTATCCAAATAATCTCTTTTTACCAAGATCGGCATTCTCCAACATGTTACCACTTCCCTGAATTTCCATTTTATAGCACCTTCGTCAGGTTGTACATTCCTTCTAACTTGGAATTTATCTCCAGAGCGAAATAGGCTTCAGTTCCTTTATCTTAGACACCAGATGTACTGCTGTCTGTGGAAGTACCACATTAGGTCTTCCATGAAAACATTGCACAAGCCTAGTGGAATCAATTTGGTTAATAAAAATAATTGAACACGTAAATAAACCTTTTCCCCATTCAAACCCAGATGGTTTGGCATGTTTGAAATTTAATTCATGGACGAGACTTGTATTGGTGGCCATTAGCTTCACTTTTACAGTCTTGGAGATGCAGGTCCTTATTGTAGGTAATTCTACATGGCATTTTACAAATGCTTTGTGACATTTGGGACTAACCCATTCTTCCTGTTGAAAGTAAACTTTGACCTGTTCATTAATCAGCTTATCGACCTGTCTTCTTTGCAGGGAAAAGGATCCAAAAGAGCAAGGGTTCTCAGTACCCTTGATAAACACTTTTTACAGAGGTTCTACATCAGAGCCTATGCATGAATTAAGGTAGTCTGAGCAGTTTTTCATCTCCTTTGCTATGAGCAAGGGGAGTCTGTTGTACCTAAGTCGATCTTTTCAAATGGTTAGCTAACTGCACTATTTCATGACACCTTCTGTTTAATCTTCCACTGACCAATGCTTTCAAAGGCCACTGTTTCAGAGGCATGACTTATTTACCTGCTTTAAGACTTTGCGCCCATTGTACAGATTTGTAGGTTTTTCATGTCATACTTTCACTAAGCAGCAGTGTCAGCAGGATTCTATGAGTCAAACATCCCTTAGCACTTTGATGTTTTTAAGACTTGGTCTTCTCAGCCCCTTCGACTTTTGGGCCTCCCTTTAGCTTCTGTCACTTCTTTTGGGGAGTACTGCTTCATAGTTGTCCCAGCAGTGATTTACTGTAGAGGCCTGTCACTGTAAATCGTAGTAGATGTGTGTACTCAGAGTATCAGTTATTCTCAGAGAAGGCTGTCTGCATCATCTGTCCTCATATATCTGGATAGCCTGTCCATCACACTTTCGCAGATATATTTCCTTGCAAGTTAGACAGGTATATGATTTTATATTATTTATTACTGTCTTTGTAGGTGAGCTTACTCATTGTTTGGATGTCAAACTGGAGACTGCATGGGTTGAAAATGGCCTTGAAGCTTGGTTCTTGATGTCATGGCATGCTTTTATGGGATGTACTTAGGGACTGCAAGAAATCTTTGATGAGTCTGACATCTCAGGAGAAAATAAATCCCAGTAGTTGCCCAGTACAGAAGGTCTTCTTACAGCTCGACTGATATGAACACCCATATCTGCTGTGTTTATGAGGAAGTGATCACTAGCAATACTAAATATGGCTTTACCAGGGCACAGAAAGTATAAGCCCAAATTTAACTGTAAGTTTGAATTAGAAGCCCTTTTTGAATTTAAAAAGAAAAAAATGAATCTTGACGATTCTTGATAAGGGTGGCAGGAGTACTATTTTGAATAAATCACTGTGTTCAACTATGAGATTATAAGTAAATGAAAAAAAATATCAGATGCATACATAGAAGTCTGTTTGGCAGTTTAGCACAGACAGTTATTACAAGCTGCTATTGTCATTCAGCCTGTAGGACAGTGTTGGACAGCATTTCATTCCCTAGGTCTCCCTTATAATTTGAACAACTCTGTCTAAGGCACTTAATAAGACAAGTTTACGAGTTCACCCATAAAAAAGGCACTTATGCTTAATTGGCATACTAAAGAGTTAAGAGAACTGTTATAGAGAAATATTTACTTGGGTTTTTTTGTAGGAAGCTAGCAGTGAGTACCTACTTATATCAAATCATGTTTGCTACCATTTACATTTTAACAGAAATACTTTATCTACAAAATCCACCAAGAAGAAGTGATATAATGCTAGCAAAATGTTGAATGCTATCCTATAGCATATTCTGTTTATACAGC
Source organism: Protopterus annectens (assembly GCF_019279795.1). Taxonomy (NCBI): domain Eukaryota; kingdom Metazoa; phylum Chordata; order Ceratodontiformes; family Protopteridae; genus Protopterus; species Protopterus annectens. The sequence continues at coordinate 546,079,586 of NC_056730.1, read as the reverse complement.
ACACAAGTTCATATTTGAAAACTGTGAGACATTTTTATATCAAATTGAAGTACAACTGGATTTAGGAATTATTTGCTCACCATATGTAGTGGTGCACTTTATTATTTCTGGGCAGAAAGCACGTGTTTATGACTCCTCCAATTGTCTTTAACCATTGAACAAGGTGCGTGCCTTGTATGCCAGAATGCATATGGTTTCCATTTAAAATGTATTTTCTGCAATTAAATATGTGTGTATTAATATAAAAAGTCTGGCATAATTATCATGGTTTTATTTTTATTAATTTTTATAAACTGTTTTTAGTGGGTTTTTTCCTTCAAAATTTCTTGCTCACTATTTTTTTTTGTTCAAACTTGTTTTTTTAGGAGTTTTTAGGATTTAAAAGGTGTGCTGTCCAGAAATGTGCATTGGTGGGGGAAAAAGGATGGTGGGATACTTCATTGCCACAAACTGGAATTTGATGTCCAAGTTGCCATATAGTTCTAAAAAGAAAGTGAAGCCCTGTTAGGGCAGAACACAGATTGCAGTGCTCTAGACTCCTTTCTCTCAAACTCTCCCTCAGAAGATGTTACATTTGGAGATACAATGCATGCATTTTATTACGAATGGTACAATAAAGATTTTTTTATTGGATAAGTACTGTGACTTTCAAGAGAGCCACAGTCATGAGAAGTCCCAGCTGTACTGAGCTTTCCCTAGATGTCAAAATCTAATTTGTTGATGTCTAACTTCCTAGTCCCATTTCTTTAAAGTTGTTTGCAGTTATTTTACTTGAACTGGGAGATCACTGTTTGTGGATGTACTGTGTCTATCATATTATGGTGTTTCTTCTTTCCTCCCCACTGTGGAGTTAGTGTATTAAGTGTGGTAGTATGAGAATAAAGTCTCCAATATGAGTGGTTCAGATGGGGGTTGTATCCCCACAAAAGACTTTTTTTTTTCTTCATTTCATCTTGTCAGGTAATTTGCATTCTTGGATTATCAGCCCATCCTTTATAGTAGACCTCCCACCCACACGTGCATACACACACACACACACACACCTTTTACAAACTTTAGTAATGCTACCAGCAGGTATCCTGCCTGTGTAGCAATCTCACGTAAAACAGTTGGCAGACCAACTAGGATATCTAATAAAAGGCTGGACCTATTTTGTCATCTAAATTTGAATCCTAACCCGGAACCAGAAAATGACAACAGCAATAAACATTCATCTAGCAAGACCCCCCCCCCCCAAAAAAAAAAAATCTAGAGCTGATAAACATGTTTATGAAGAAGATGATTACATCGCTGACACTAGGAGTAAGGTCATCAGATTAAATTACTGACATGACGCAGTACCACCAGCCACTAACAACAGAGAAAACTTAGCTAAATTGACACCTACTGCAGACAATATAGAAACACATATGATTAAATGTGACTTTGATACAATCAATACCTCAGTGAGCTTAGTAGCAATGACTCAATACCTCAGTGAGCTTAGTAGCAATGACTATTTAATGGCATGCATGGCTGTAGAGCCAGCCTCTCACAGGATGAAAAGGTAAAGTAATAGATGTTTTCATATCTAGTGAGGCTTTGTTTGGCTGAACTACAGAGGATGTTTTAAAAGAGCTAGCAAAAAATGAAAATAAAATATTCCCAGTGAGGCAGATCACTCATGCCCTAAAACACAGGAAATGTCCTATACCAGAAATGATTACTTTGCTTAAAGTAACTACCACAGAAACAGAAAGAAAAGCTAATATAGCTAGGTTAGTAACACAATCACAAAAAAGAAAAATGTGTGTTAACTGGAGTAGTGGAATGATCCACAAAGACTCATTTCAGACACTACCATGTCTGGTTAACTGACTTTCTTAGTCACACAATAGGCAAGTGGAGGCTCAGAAGACTTTCAGTCTTGGAATGTGAGGCACTGGCTAACAGTACACAGCCTTAGACCCCTGCACTAACTGCCAGACAATACTGTCTCTTAATATTCCAAAGAGACTACTTTTTTGTTCAAGGGTTCCTTCATCTGTAATCATGATGTGGGCCAACCTTATAAACTGTCCCTTTATTATACCTTTTTTTCTGGTGGGCTGGGTGACAACTATCAAAGTGTAAAAGACTGTTAGAATATGTACTTTTTCTATATATATTACTTTGTTTGGCCCTTTTTGCTTTATCCTTAATAACCAGTACATCTAAATAGCTAATTTCTTTCCTACTATAGGTGTAAGTGAACTGATGTTTGAGAAGATTTGTGAGTGGAATTTTAGGACTATGTTACAAAAACAGTCTAAGGATTTTAGTGTTTACAATTTGAGTGAAAGTAAATGAAAGTTATTAAGAGAACTTATGGCTAACAAAGAGATACGAGTTATGAAGCCGGACAAGGGGGGGGGGTATGGTGATTATATCTAAAAAGGATTACCTGGACAGGATGTTTAAACATGTATTTGATGAGGATTTCTATAAGCAAATTTCATTAAACTTTATTAACATATCTTATAATAGAATTAGAATGTTTTTGAAAGATATGTTTGATTAAGGAGAAGTTTCACATAAGTTTTATGAATTTTTGCATGTAAAATTTCCTTGTATACCTACCCTGTTTGGTATCCTTAAAATCCATAAATGTTTGACCGACCCCCCCCCCCATGAGATCTACACTTAGTGGTAGCACATCTATTACACACTCAATGGCCATTTTTATTGACCAGAAGGTCAAACCCCTTGTTCAGGCAGAAACCCATATTATTAAGGACTTATGGGATTTTTTTTACACAAATTAAGAAACGTAAGGTACGGTCCAGAACTAGCCTTTGTTACAATTGACATGGTCAATTTGTTTAACATTATCCCTCAAGATGACTAGAGATGTTCCATGAATTTTTGTTGGAATCTAAAGTTTTCACTAACAATGAAATTAATGTTATGCACACATTGATGGAAATAGTTCTGAAAAATAATTTTGTGTTTATTGATGGAAATTTTTTTCACCAGAAAAAGGGAGTAGCGATGAGAGCAAGTTGTGCCCGTCTTTGCAAATGTTGTACTTTTGCAATGGGGGAAGCGTTTTTTGCTGAATAAGAGTGATTTACCTGGTTGGCATTTTTATGACCGTTATTTGGACAACATCTTTATAGCCTGGGATGTGACACTGAAACAAAGAATTTTGTTGATTTTTTTACATTCCACTACATATTTTTTAAAGTTCACTTACACCTATAGTAGAAAAGAAATTAGCTATTTAGATGTACTGGTTATTAAGGATGAAGCAAAAAGGGCCATACAAAGTAACATGTTTAGAAAAAGTATATATATTCTAAGTCTTTAGTCTTTCACACTTTGATAGTTGTCACCCAGCCCACCAGAAAAAAGGTATAATAAAAGGACAATTTATAAGGTTGGCCCGCATGATTACAGATGAAGGAACCTTTGAACAAGAAAGTGTTAAACTAACTAATATGTTTTTGGCAAGAAATTACCCTGGTGATATTGTAAAATGAATTCACGATGAAATTTCAAATAAAAGACACAGGGATGTTATTAAACCCATTATGTTTGAAACAGAATTTGTTAATCCTAAAAGGATAGAACAAAAAAGTGATTCCCTTTCTTGTTCTTTTATTACTACTTATACACAAGAATATTCCATGGTTAAACAGATTATTGTCAATAATTGTTTTTTTTTTCAAGGCTTTGATGGAATGAAGGAAATTTTGGGGGTAAGACCTAGGTTTTTAACTAGGCGGGCTAGGTGTTTGAAGAATATGTTAGAAATAGATGATAAATGTTCCGACTTTTTAAGCCAGAAATGTGGCACTTTTAAATGTGGAAGTTATAGTCAGTGCTCTTGGTTGCTTGAAACTGATATAGTCACTGTCAACAGGATTGTTATTAAAAACTCCTTTCATTTTAATTGTAAAACAGTGGGCATAGTATATTTAGCATTCTGCCAAAAATGCCCAAGCTTTTATGTGAGTAAAACTGTCCGCCAATTTAGAGAGAGAATATACGAGCACTTAAACGATATAAAAAATAAAAAAGCTAGTAATTCTCTCTATTGCCATTTGATGAATTTTCCTGACCATGTTTTTTTATTTATGGGACTAGATACAGTCTATAAACAATACTGGGGGGACACTGGGGCAACCTTATTGAGTATAAGGAGTTGCTTTGGCAGCTAAGGTTGAATGCCACAGTTCTCCCAGGTTTGAATGAGTCCATTTCAATAGCTAGTGTGCTTAGACTAAAATCTTATTATGTTTAAATGTGACTTTTTTACATTATAAATTTTGATACATTTATTTTTAATAATGCTTAACTGAATTTTAGGTATCAATGTGAATGTACTTATGCATTTATTAATGTTAGCACTTTAGAATATGTTTTGCACTTAAATGAATAGTTTTTAGCTAAGTGTTTTAAGGATTTACTAGGGTAGGATACTGATTGGATAATTGTGTGAGTATTTAGGTATTTAAACTGGATTTTTTTCAATTGTAAACTTGGATTCTGAAGAAGTTGTGATACAGTCTTATGAAAGCGCTCAATCCGGTGTTTGTTGGTGAATAAAGTGTACAACTGAGACATTTTCCTCCTTTTTGCTGTTTTCTTCAGAGGGTTTGTCTTATTCGATGATAGAAATGTCTTCAGAAAATATAGTCAGGGAGTGGGATAAAAATGAAAGTGGAGTTTAAAAAATAGTGTAGAAATAAAAGAAAAAGAAATATGGTTAAGACGTTAACAAGAATTATTTAGAGGGACTGATAAAAGTTAAAATATTGCAGAATAGTGGGAATATCACAGAGCAAGAAGAGGTACAACTGGAGAGGGCTAAAGAGAAAATAATGACTACCTCAATAATATGCATGACTTAAGAAAGATTGCTGTTAAGCAACTATTTGTTAATAACAACTCAGGAGCAATACAACTTTTTAGCCCAGTGGTTCTGGCAACAAAAAGTAGAAGGGACTGTTGCCAAGCTTAGGAAGCCAATAACAAGGAAGATAACCTGAGATTCTCTAGAGATATTAGAAATATTTCAGAAATTCTATGAAAATATGTATAAAGCAGAGAAATGTGGAAATCAAGAAAAAGTACACATTAAATTGTTTATGGAAAAATTAAATATGCCAAGATTAGAGGTAGATGAGGCTCAGTTACTAACAGGATAATGAGAAGATGAGATAAAAATGGTGATGTATAACCAATCTACAGGAAAGTCTCCATTAAAAGATGGTATTCATGTGTAAGTTTGGAAGCTAGGTGAGAAGAAAGGGATAAAGATTTGGAAGGTTTTAACATAATTTCAAAAGGAGGAGAAGCACCAGCATATTGGAAGAAAGTAATGGTGGCTGTAATAGCTAAACATGGTAAAGACCCATCAGATTCAGCTTCATATAGGCCCATTTTAATTCTAAACCATGATTATAAATTGTTTATGTCTATAATGGCTAAAAGAATGGCAAAGGGATGCCAAAATTGATAGAATGGATCAGTGTGTTTTTGGAAGGGAAAAAAACATTTGACAGCATTAACAGAATAAGATCTAGAGAGAAACAAAATGTAAGAAAATACCACTGTTGGTTGGTCTTGATACTGAGAAAGTGTTCAACAGAGTAAGCTAGGATTTTATGAGTAGTGCAATGGAAGCATTTGCATTCCCTGATAAATTATAAGGATGATTAAGAAGATATATGAGGGATCAGGGGCCAAAATTAAAGTGTGGGAGGTTCCTCTTTGATAAGTCCTTTTTGAGCACAGGATCTAGACAGGGGTGTCCTCTTACCCTTTGTTGTTGGCAAAGAAAATAAAAGACTCAGAAAATCAAGTATATGATTGGTATGTTAATCAAAAAAAGTTGGCTTTATCTGAAGATTATACTATTTTGTACATGATAAAACCAGAAAAAGGACATTTCAGTGTTGTGGAACATTTTGGGATAGTTTCAAGTCTTCTTGGGATACAAAATTAGTGAAGATAAAACAAAGGCAATAGCTGTAAACTATGTATCCACACACAAATTAGTTTAGCAGTACCCATATTTATGGGGACATGATAAAATGAAGTATGTTGGATTATGGATTCTGCTATATTTGCTAATGATATGTGGGAAGACAGTAAAAATATAATACAAATACTGAGAAATTGGAAGCTCTGTTTTATGGATATGGATCGCAAGATACAAGCAGTGAAAATATTTTTAGTTCCTGTAGTTTTATACACAGGTCAGTCATATTGTTACCAACCAGTGGAGAAGTTGTGGATACTAGTTAATAAAGAGTTGAAGGATTTTATCTGGAAGGGGAAGAGGACAAGAGTGAAGTGGGATAAGTTGATTCTTCTAATAGAACAAGGTGTTTTGGGATTACCTGATTTGAAGTGGTATTTCAAAGCTACACAGTAAGGGCTCCTATATATAGCACAAGCAGAAAGCTGTAATTCAAGGTGAGAAGGGATAATGATGAAATGGGGTAAGATGAGACTGGAATTTTGGATGCAGATCCTTGAAGAGAATGACAGTAACCATACAGAATATTATATTCATAAAGTAGCAGAAAGTATTCTAATAAGTAACACAACATGGGAATGGAAAAAAGAGATTCTGTTGATAGGGATGAATGCAATTGGGGTACAGAGAGTAGATAAGGGGGGGCTGGAATTTACTGGAGAAAAGTGGCAAAGAAACCAAGGTATTGGGAGCAAATAATTAGTGAAGGAAAGGAAATAGAATGGGAATCGGACAAGAATTTATTAGGACTGCAGGCTAGAAATTGCCTTCCCTATTAAAGACTGATATCAGAGTATAGGCAAAGAAAAAGGAATAGGGTGATCCTAAGTGAAAGACCAGCAATGGTAGAGTTTTTAGTAGAATGTGGAATAGAAGCAGTTGTTAAAAAGGAATAATGAATACGGCATACAAAATATTGCATGATAACTATAGCAATCAATCAGATGAGGTTAGAAAGGATTGGGAAGAGAGCTTGGGTAAGCAGTTCACAAAGAAACAATGGGAGGATATATGTATTTATAGGTCCCAAATTTGCAGCAAAATTTAGATGATTTAGGATCTTTACTTGGAAATGTTTACATTGGTATTTTTTATACCATAGCACACTCAAAATAATTTTACTTCAAGTAGATTGCAAATGTTGGAGGTGTGATTAGGAGAAAAGATGTAATTGGAAACATGTTTTGGGAGTGTAATAAGTTGGTTATCTTTATTATTTATTATTGGCTAGTCTTTAAAAATTCTCTGCAGACTACTCTGTCATAAATTCTGGCTGAGCAAATTGGTGTAACTAAGGAAATGATTTTTTGATACAGAATATTGTGATACAGAATCAGAATTTCCCAGACATAGTAAGGCCTTGCTGAGTTTAATTCTGTGGGCTGCAAAAAAATAGCTACTAGAAAATGGAAATCATAGTCTAAACCAACCGTAGTGAATATAACAGAGATAAAAGAACTGGAAGAGGGATCTTTAGAAACTGGTAGTAACTAATTACATAAAAAAGGGAATTGTTGGAACAGTGCATGCAGAATAATGTTTTGGCGGAGAAAATATGTTAAGGGAAGGCAGGAATTGAATGAGCTATGCAATGTTAGCCTGTCCATTTCTGTATAGAAGATTATAAGTGATGTATAATGTTTGCAACTCAAATATATCAGATGGTTTGATTTAATTTATATAAATGTATGATTGCCTGTGTTATGAGTGATAATTCAGTGAAATGTTTTATGTTTAAAAAAAAAAACCCGTGTGGCCATGCAGATGTGTTTAAAATTAAAAGAAGCTAAAACGGTGCTAGTTGCAAGTTGCAGATTCATAATGTAATGTACATATACCTGTAAATGAAAAGACTGCATCTGCATGTCAAATTTATTTAATTTCCAATGTCAGTGTAAATAGTATTGCCTATGAATTTACATTTTTAAATGTAAATTGTGTCTCTTCAAGTAAACTATCAAAGTCAATGAAAATTACATTGCCTGTGAAGCCTTTCTCCCCAGCCCAGTCAGAAGACTATGTTGATCAACAAAAACAACCAACCAACCGATAGTAAATTTTGAGACAGATTCCAGTAACAGAATTAATATCCATCCACAGTTTCATCTCTTTCGGCTAGGGATAAGAATTTGGATTGTTACAGTGATGTAGTGAATTGTTATGACCATGAAGGTTATAACTTGTTAATGTTACTATGCACTTAGGGTTTTATAATCTTTACTGTATTTGCTGCTGTTTGAGTGCTGCATGTTTCTTGTTTGAGGAACCCAACATGAAAGCTATCAAGGCTGCTTTTACAAAAGGCTTGTACTACCTGATGGTGGAACTACAGCCCAAGACTGGATTGATTACTGCAGAGGCCATGCTGGGAAGTCTGGCCAAGTCACAGCTGATGTTAGTAAATAGAAGATTAAATGTTTTGAGTAATGCTAGCAAAATGTCTTCCTTAAAGAGAGTACAGTTGTGTGATAACCTACCATAACAGTGCAGCTATCAGTAGTAAGATCAATGATGAAGAATTTATTACAATAAATGCTATGTCTAAAGGAGGTGAAAATCAGTCCTCAGCAGTCAGAAATCCCCTGCTGCTTGGAATTGAATTTTTTAAGCTGTGGCAGTTAGCAATGTAGTTTGACTGTAAAAAAAAGCAATCTCTGTACTCATTTCATATCTGTGTTGTTGCTCTTACAAGGAAAGCTATTAGATGGCATCATCAAATGATCCCGTGGCAGGCTAAAAGCAATGAAATATAATCAGTAGCATAAAGGCAATACAAACTAAGGCAAACACACAAATATACCATTTGTAAGAAACATAGAATATTAGGCTGATTCTTATATGCAGAATATTAACTTCAACTTTGTAGATAAAATACTGTTCCTAAATAAGGCTGAAAAGACAGGTAGTCTATTGAGAGGTTAATTAGAAGGTATTATGATTAGTAGGACCAGTGTTTCCTCAGTACTAGCCAGCAGGACGGAAGCCTGTTCTATAGTAGTGATCATTTGTACAGCTTCTCTTATGCTGAGTTGTCAGACAACTGTGATATGTACATTATAAGGATATTTGGTGCTGGATTCATAAAATAAATGTGCATTGTGATTTACATGCTCCGGAAGGGTGGCTGTTATATAACATCTCCTAAATTACTGCAGAAATAAAGCCTACTTCACCTCTAGACTGGATATCCAATGTGTAATGTTTTGAAAATGTATCAATGAATAGCAATGTAGCTGCCTCACAAATACACTGAACTGGGATCCATGACAGCAAAATTCTCAAAGAGTACAGATGCAGGAATAAGTTCTAACTTGGATTTTCCAGGGAAGCATGCCCTTCTGCACAATATTGTGGTTTTCCATCTTGTTGGCTCTCTGTGTGATTATCTAAGGATATTGTTTTGTGATGTTAAGGTCCTTGAATTTTCAGTAGTAAATTTATATATATATATATATATATATATATATATATATACATATTTCAAAAATAATGTGCAGCCTATCTATGGCTAAAGCTGGTAATGTGACTCTCACAGATCAATCTTTTCACTTAAATATGGATTTTAAGGCACATTATCATCTATTTTCTACAGATTCAAACATTAAATAACACTGTGTAATATGTACATTTTAACATACTTACATGCTGAGGAAATGCAACTTCTAATTGTCCTATAACTTGGAAAATATTTTGGATTAATAATCTCTTCATGTATGACATATTCTTAATAATACAGTATTTTAGGAGGATTTTGTTTCTTTTTTTCATTTGGGAGAGGATAATGCCATGTTTTGATATAATTACTTATTATCTGAAATGTACTAAAAGCTCAGCAGTAGATATATGGGTAGGATGAGGTTGTCAAAGCCACGTGATAGCCAGGAAAAGCAGATTGTTGCTAAGTTTTTGATATGTGTCCACAAGTAATTGTGAAATAAGGGAAGAAGATATTGGCAGATACCATGTCTTTAATTTTCTCTTACCACCATGCCCCCTAAAATTTTAGATAGTAGGCAAATGCATGGGTTACACAGCAGTGTGGAATCTACAGTGACATTTATGTAAAATAGCTTTTTTCCCAAACAAAATGAAACCGCATATTATCATCAAAAAGATACACCATATAAAAAATAATAATAGTGTCATCAATTAATCTAACAAATTCTGAATTTCATTCAAAGAAAAAGAATAAAATATAGTAAATAAGTATATATTATTATAGAAATCTTAAATCAATATTTTTCTAATAAAACAGTTCACTTTAACCAGTTATTTTAGCAAGAAGTAATTTTATCTGTTCTCATTTTATTGGTGACTAACCTCCTTTGACAGACATTGTTAGCAATATGTATAAATTCTTTAAATTAGGGATTAATATCTTTTTTCCCAATTTATTGTAATAACTTTTCTAGCAATAGTCAAGAGAATCCATAGAAGAGATACTGCATTCTAGGAACACTTATAGGAATTGGAGTATTAAACAGAATTAGTGAGTTAGTTAAATTAAATTTTTCTGTCCACAGAGCTTGTAAAAACTATTTATTTCTTCCCAAAAGACTGTATCATACTGCAATCAAAAACTATATGTTGCCAGTCAGCTTATAACATAGATTTTTAATCTCCAACATCCAATAACTTTTTTTACATAAGTTTTATTTTATGAGGAATAATAAAGGTTATGTGTATAAATTTTAATGAAAACAATTTCCTATATAATGAAGATGTAATTTTCTTTGATGATGATAATATTAATCTCTTATAGTCATCAAATACACTAGTATGATTAAAATAGTTATTGGGATTATTTTACTTTAGTTAATGTGTTATCTTATATTTTTACTAAGTTATATATTTTAGATAAATAAGTTTCCCTAAATAATTTCTGGAATCAATATTATTTAGAAAATCAGTAAATAGTGGAAACATGTTCCTTATTATACTAGGCAGTAAATCAATTTTAAAATTAATAAATTGCCTAATTATTTGTATAGTTAAATAGTTGCTGATATCAATATCATATTTATTCATTACAAAGTCAGATGTAAGAAATTTTCTCCATTTGTCAGTTGATACCAAAGAATCACATTTTGATTTTAAATCAAGTATTTTGGAGAAGTATAGAGCATTAATACAATCTACAGTAGAGGCTATAGGAAATGTTGTAAAGAACCAAGTTTTCAAATCCTGACTTTAAAAAAAAATAAATTTCTAAATAGAGTTAGAATGGTGTTTATATAGCATGAATCAAATGGCTTATTGATGTTTCTAGTAAAGTGTTTTTTGTAATCATTTAAGGTTATTTCCTAAAATATGAGTATGTTGTCAAGTTATAATATTACCAGTCAAGCAACTAATCTTATGATTTTTTTCCATTTGGCAAAACAATTAAGATTTAACTACAATGCTAAAGTTTTGATGAAAGAAGATAAAGCATATCATTTTATACTGGGAATCCCACTCTACCATTCATCCAATCTTTTATATGATGACCCAATGCCAATCTGGATTTATCTGGGAACCAAAGAAATTTTAAAAGTAGACCATTAAATTGTTAAATAAACTATTTAGAAGGGAAAAGAAGTTGACTGAATAATATATAATACCCTTGGTAAGATAACCATCTTAATGTTAAGCTATCTTCCATAGAAAAAATATTCCATTTGTTTATTAACAACTTAATAGAGACCAAAATATTGTAATAATTAATGTCATTTTATTACAGTTATATGATGATGCAGTCCCCAAATATTTAATGTATAATGGAATATCTGATGTTCTTTATGTTTCACTGTTGAGTTATCTGCCTGCAGGTAGCCCTCAGTTGGTCCGAATACCAGAGTCTTAGTATTTCTGCGTTGGATGCTGTCGCTTTTTCCATGATGTCAGGTCGTCAGGGGTATAAAAAGAGGCAGCCGACACCATTACATCAGTCTTTCTTGCCGAGGAGGAGCCCGAAGCAGAAGCAGTTCGCAAGTGCCAGTTGGCAGCTACCTGAAATTTTTGTTTTTCGAGTTGATAATCCTGAAGTCTTCTAAAGCTAAGTACCCTGTTGGGGATTCTTTTTTCTTGCTCTAACCGATGTCAGAAAAAGTTAACAATTGTCTTGCCTGTGGAAAGCAAATACATCATAGAGATTTTCATTCTTAATCTTACTGCGTCACCTGTTTAGGCCTAGACCATGACGTCCCTTGCTGTCAGTTTTGTGCCTTAACACTCGAACCATTCGTTGTTGGACTATTTTTGTTGCTAAATTCTTTTGCTCTCGATCTCCTTATTCTGAAATGGCTTCAGTAAGCCATCCGACTACTGATCTTCTGAAAAAATGTAAGGATAAAGGCAGAGACAGACTGCATAGGTCCAAAACAGCCGACAAAGCTTCCGTTAAGCTAGTCACCAGTCCGCCGGTGCTCAGTGAGGCGCCTTTGCAGTCCCTGATGCTTGCTTCTATGGATTCGCAGGCCTCTGCTGAGACCCATTCAGAGTCCAGTATGCCACGAGATGCTTCTTTGACTATGGAACCAGCAGATGTCTCTACCTTGGATGGGTTCAGAGCTGCTGTGCAGGCACCGGATTCTGAGGGTGTTTTCTGACCTACCGATGTTCGAATTAAACCAATGACTTATTTTTTAGCCAAAACTACAGAGTTTCTTAGGCCCAGAGTATGCACTATGCCTAGAAAACCGATGACCAAAGTGCATGCTCAGGCCCCCATGCCACAAAAACAAATGCTTAGAATGGCTGAAGACCTTATAATGCTAATTAGGGGAAGCCAGCCTTCCCCTGCTAAGAGACAAAGAATTCATTTGCCTTCAGATTCTACAGAGCAGGAGTCCGATGACTCTGACCTTTCTGATTATCAGGACATGCCCTTATCAGCCTATGAGGATTCAGATGCAGAGGAATCCATTCCCTCTGCCTCCCCTCCAGAGGATTTCTCTTTTGGTGAAACCTTGCATACTTTAAGATAACATTTCCATTGGTAATGCCAAGACTATCCTCAGTCCAAAAAGAAAATTTTTAGAGCTACCTCAGCACAGGACTTTACCTATTCCCCCTGTCCTGGATGTTGTGGATGGTGTTTTCATGGAATCCAGTCTTACTCCAGGCACCTTACCTCTGGCCCTAGGAAACCTGACAGGTACTACCGAGTACCTGATTCCCACAAGTTTCTTTTCAAGAATCCTACTAGTGATCCAGAGATCATTTCCCAGGGACCTAAAGGTATTAAGGCTACTACAGCCAAAAATCCTACCCCTTTGGACAGGGATTCCAGAGCTTTAGACAGATGGGGTAAGAAGGTATATACATCTGCAACTCTTGCTGTCAGGGCATTGAATTCCCAATTTCACATGCTGAAGTACCAGCAACATATTATGGAACTCATTAAACAAAAAATGGTAATATTTCCAGATTGTGCAGATGACCCGCGGTGGTGGTGCTGCGGTAGCATTGTCGCCTCACAGTAAGACACTGTCCAGTTTGATTCTCAGCTAGAGCGTCGTCTGCGTGGAGACATGCGTGAATGGGCGTACCTTCATTGAAGGTTGTGCATCAGGGCTGGTAACTCGGCACGTAAAAATCAACTACCAATCATTAGCGGACTGGAGTTCCGCTGTGGCAACCCCTAACTGGGAAAAGCCGAAAGACACAACAACATTTCCAGATTGTGCAGAAAATAAAGATTTGCAAGAGCTTATCCATTCTGCAAACCAAGTTAGTAAGCATAAGCAAAAATAACAAGTTATGCTAAAGACCTGTTGTACCAAACCAGATAAATACGAAAAATAAAGTACAGGTCACCGCTGAATTATTCTTTGTAGAATCTTCTTTATTAAAAGTAAGCGCTTTTGGAATAATCCTTCATCAGACATAATTCAAAGTAACAAAAGCAGCCATATTTAAAACACAGATCATCCAATCACTTACTCCTAAAAGCCCACCTTTTTTGTAAAGCAGGTTTAATTGGTAAAACATCGTTAAGACCAGGTGGTCTATGTGCTCAGTCTCATACCGCTTGCTCAGAGGTGACCTGTGCCTGACATATAAGGCCATGTCAAACCCAGATTTGATGAATATGCTTCACCTCAAAAAATCTAGATCCCTCAGAACCACAAGGGCGGGAGACTTAAACCTTGACACGGTTATAAATAGAACGTGCTGGAGGGACAGATTCATCACCCAGAGACTCCCTATGCTGTGGAACAAAATCCCGGTACATGTGAGGCAGAGCACCTCTCTGGTCTTGTTCAAGAGGAATCTTGACCAATGGATGGGAGATTGCAGATATACCCCAGGGATTACTTCAGCGTCACTGCTTGACAGAGGCACAGCAAAATGATAGGCATAGTTTTTATTCAAACTAAAGCCACATAACTATGGGCTAGGCTTATAAATGCCCTTGGGCAGATAGCCTAGTATGAACCTATGAACCTATGAACCTATGCTCTTAAATCTACTATCCACTTGGATTCAGCTAATGCTGTTCTATGCTGAATGTCCCCCCCCTCTCATTGGTGGCAATATTTACAATGCATCTGAACTTGAAAGTGTGTGTGGGATTAATCTCTATATGTCTGAATAAAGCATTGCTCACTTGACATGTTCTAATATTACTAATATGCTGTAAAATCCGAACCTTCAGCATGTTATTTGTCATACCTACATAAAAACTTTCACATTGTTCACAATTGGCCATATATACTAAGTGTCTTGTCCTGAAAGTAGCCCTCCCTTTAAATATAAAAGTTTGTGTCTTATCAGGATGTTTATATTCAGTGTCGCTATTAATATATTGACAAGCCTTGCAGTTGCCACAGGGATATGTGCCTGCTCTAATATCTATTGTAGGTCTCTTATTCAAATATGTCTCCTTACATAACAGGTCCTTGAGATTATTGTTTCTCCTATAATTAAACATGGGACGTTCTGCCACTACGTCCTTAAGACTAATATCACTTCTTAGGATATTCCAATTGTTCTGAACTATATTGCATATGTCTTTAATATTACTACCATACATAAAAAGTATTTTAGGTTGTTCCTTCCTACTACTACATAATCCTGTATCTATTTTTCTGCCAATAACAGGGCCTTGCATCCATGGCCTATTCCTTGTCTTCCTGTGTAATACATTGTTACTAACCACCTTACCAACCATGCTCCTCTCATAGCCCCTATCCAAAAAATGTCCACTCAGCCTAGAAAGTTCCTCATCACAATAAGTATCTTCAGAACATACCCTAGATATCCTACCCACTTGGCTCTTGACAATATTGGGAAAGATATGCCTCGGGTGCATGCTGTCATAGGATAACAATGCATTTTGCCAACATTGTTTCCTGTACAATTTCGAGGTGAAACCAAGGTTACTCTGTTCCACACAAACATCCAGGAACTCTATCTGAGTAAACGAAGTTTTGGCACTAAAGGTCAAAAAAGTGGTGGTGGTTTGGAGAAAGGCTAAAAAGCTCTCAAAGGTAGAAGTATCCCCATCCCACAAAATAAAAATGTCATCCACAAATCTGACATACAAAATTATGTACTTATTCCATTCCTGATTATTAAGAATTTCCTTGGTTTCCCATTTGGACATAACCAAATTTGCATATGTATTAGCACAGGGGGTGCCCATAGCTACCCCCTGTGCTTGTCTGTATATGGACCCTGGTCCTATAAAGACATTGTTGTTCAATACCAAAGCTAATAAATTCTCCACAACCAGTCGCTTATGCTCAGTTGCTCCCAATCTACTTATTACTTCACCCACTGCTGTTATCCCATATTGTTGTTCAATAACAGTAAACAAACTATTGACATCCAGTGTAGCCATCAATAATCCGCCATGTTTGGGCTTGGTGGCCGCAGCTAATAGCCCCAAAAAATGCCCTGTGTCTCTTAGAATGTTATCTATCTGTTCTAAATATGGTTTAAGTGTAAACTCCAACCATATAGAAATATTCTCAGTGACCCACCCTCTCCCCGAAACAATGGGTCTGAGTGGTGGGTCTGTCAATGATTTATGTATTTTGGGCATGGCCTTGAATACAGGCGTAACTGGTTTATCTACCTTGAGGAACTCATAGACTTCATGTTCTAACAAACCCCTCTCTAATAAATTGTTTAACTGGCTATGTACATTATCTATAATCATTCTAACTTGTAAAGGGTTGATGGGTACATATGCTCCATCTAAAGTCAGTGTGTCTAACAATTTCCTTTCATACCAACATGTGTCTAATACAACGATGGCTCCCCCCTTATCAGCCATCTTAATGGTGATTTCTTTCTTGTCCATAAGGCCATGTAAAGCAGTCCTTTGTGTCGGTGTTAGATTATGATATCTATTAGCACTTCTCTCCTCGAAATATTTAAAAAGGTCATTCTCACAAGCGTTCATGAACAAGTTAAGTGTTGGTGTAAAATTGGGAGCAAATGTGCTAGGGGTCCTAGGACCTATGGCTCCATGGGTTTGGTTATTAAAAATCAATTTTAACATCACGCTTCTACAGAACAACATCAAGTCAAATATAATATCGCTATATACACACTTATTGCTAGGAACAAAGGTCAAGCCCTTGTTTAAAATCTCTAGCTCATCGGTACTCAATACATATTGAGATAAATTATATACAATGCCATCAGACATACTGTTAGTCAATGTAGAGTCCTCCGACGCTTGTCTGCATTTCTGTCCTCGCTTAGGGACCTCTTGCCTGCTCCTTTCCTCCGCACTGGTGCCGGAAGATTCCCCAAAAAATGTAGAGCCCCTGCATATGTTTTTGGCCGGGCCCCTGTATCATTGTGGTGAATACTCTCATTTGCTGTCACCACTGTGGAGCTGGAAAGGCCCCCTGGAATCCGTATATGTTCTTCCGGCTGTGGAATACGTGTTTCGCTATTTGGAGAAACACTGTTGGAATGCGAAGCCAGGATATCGTTATTACTGGGGGTAGTAGTAACTGTCCCATTGCCTGTAAGCATGTTGATCGTACTTTCCCCAAAATTGCTGATAGTGCGGAATGGACTGTCAGTAGAACTCCTCGTATCGGCTCCATTTGGGTTTAACGAGGTGGACAATGTCGGTATGTTGACAACTGTACCGGTGGCCAACGTTGTGCTTGCCTCTGTGTGTACCGCTGACCCCGTCTCTGTATCTCGTATAGCGTCCGAACGTGTTCTCATCATCACTGAGGGACGTCTAGTTGTTTCAGTTGCTCGTTCTTTGAATCTGGGCCTGACAAAGATATTACCATGGGTAAAATTGGAGTGGTCCCTCCTGATTTTACCTAATTTGACATCTTTAAGTTTATCAGCTTCTTTAGATAATTGTAGCATAACAGTAGAAATTCTTTCTTTACTTTTGCTGTCTGGAAAATCAGTCTGTAATCGCAAAATAATGATGTTACTTCTTGCTTCAAAGCCGCCAATTCTGGTGAAAAAAACTTGATCAATAACTTCATATACTCCATACTAGTGTGCAGGTTAAGAGCCTGCCACTGTGCTAGTAAGTCTGGGTATCTGTTGCCCTGTGCTGGCATGCACAGGACTCTCATACCCCTGGGGACAATACCATATTGTAAACAAGCTTCAAGATGAAATGCCTGCACACTAGTAAGAAGTAACATCATTATTTTCATGATTACAGACTGATTTTCCAGACAGCAAAAAAACATATACGGATTCCAGGGGGCCTTTCCAGCTCCACAGTGGTGACAGCAAATGAGAGTATTCACCACAATGATACAGGGGCCAAAAACATATGCAGGGGCTCTACATTTTTTGGGGAATCTTCCGGCACCAGTGCAGAGGAAAGGAGCAGGCAAGAGGTCCCTAAGCGAGGACAGAAATGCAGACAAGCGTCGGAGGACTCTACATTGACTAACAGTATGTCTGATGGCATTGTATATAATTTATCTCAATATGTATTGAGTACCGATGAGCTAGAGATTTTAAACAAGGGCTTGACCTTTGTTCCTAGCAATAAGTGTGTATATAGCGATATTATATTTGACTTGATGTTGTTCTGTAGAAGCGTGATGTTAAAATTGATTTTTAATAACCAAACCCATGGAGCCATAGGTCCTAGGACCCCTAGCACATTTGCTCCCAATTTTACACCAACACTTAACTTGTTCATGAACGCTTGTGAGAATGACCTTTTTAAATATTTCGTGGAGAGAAGTGCTAATAGATATCATAATCTAACACCGACACAAAGGACTGCTTTACATGGCCTTATGGACAAGAAAGAAATCACCATTAAGATGGCTGATAAGGGGGGAGCCATCGTTGTATTAGATACATGTTGGTATGAAAGGAAATTGTTAGACACACTGACTTTAGATGGAGCATATGTCCCCATCAACCCTTTACAAGTTAGAATGATTATAGATAATGTACATAGCCAGTTAAACAATTTATTAGAGAGGGGTTTGTTAGAACATGAAGTCTATGAGTTCCTCAAGGTAGATAAACCAGTTACACCTGTATTCAAGGCCATGCCCAAAATACATAAATCATTGACAGACCCACCACTCAGACCCATTGTTTCGGGGAGAGGGTGGGTCACTGAGAATATTTCTATATGGTTGGAGTTTACACTTAAACCATATTTAGAACAGATAGATAACATTCTAAGAGACACAGGGCATTTTTTGGGGCTATTAGCTGCGGCCACCAAGCCCAAACATGGTGGATTATTGATGGCTACACTGGATGTCAATAGTTTGTTTACTGTTATTGAACAACAATATGGGATAACAGCAGTGGGTGAAGTAATAAGTAGATTGGGAGCAACTGAGCATAAGCGACTGGTTGTGGAGAATTTATTAGCTTTGGTATTGAACAACAATGTCTTTATAGGACCAGGGTCCATATACAAGCACAGGGGGTAGCTATGGGCACCCCCTGTGCTAATACATATGCAAATTTGGTTATGTCCAAATGGGAAACCAAGGAAATTCTTAATAATCAGGAATGGAATAAGTACATAATTTTGTATGTCAGATTTGTGGATGACGTTTTTATTTTGTGGGATGGGGATACTTCTACCTTTGAGAGCTTTTTAGCCTTTCTCCACACCGCCACCACTTTTTTGACCTTTAGTGCCAAAACTTCTTTTACTCAGATAGAGTTCCTGGATGTTTGTGTGGAACAGAGTAACATTGGTTTCACCTCAAAATTGTACAGGAAACAATGTTGGCAAAATGCATTGTTATCCTATGACAGCATGCACCCGAGGCATATCTTTCCCAATATTGTCAAGAGCCAAGTGGGTAGGATATCTAGGGTATGTTCTGAAGATACTTATTGTGATGAGGAACTTTCTAGGCTGAGTGGACATTTTTTGGATAGGGGCTATGAGAGGAGCATGGTTGGTAAGGTGGTTAGTAACAATGTATTACACAGGAAGACAAGGAATAGGCCATGGATGCAAGGCCCTGTTATTGGCAGAAAAATAGATACAGGATTATGTAGTAGTAGGAAGGAACAACCTAAAATACTTTTAAGTATGGTAGTAATATTAAAGACATATGCAATATAGTTCAGAACAATTGGAATATCCTAAGAAGTGATATTAGTCTTAAGGACGTAGTGGCAGAACGTCCCATGTTTAATTATAGGAGAAACAATAATCTCAAGGACCTGTTATGTAAGGAGACATATTTGAATAAGAGACCTACAATAGATATTAGAGCAGGCACATATCCCTGTGGCAACTGCAAGGCTTGTCAATATATTAATAGCGACACTGAATATAAACATCCTGATAAGACACAAACTTTTATATTTAAAGGGAGGGCTACTTTCAGGACAAGACACTTAGTATATATGGCCAATTGTGAACAATGTGAAAGTTTTTATGTAGGTATGACAAATAACATGCTGAAGGTTCGGATTTTACAGCATATTAGTAGTATTAGAACATGTCAAGTGAGCAATGCTTTATTCAGACATATAGAGATTAATCCCACACACACTTTCAAGTTCAGATGCATTGTAAATATTGCCACCAATGAGAGGGGGGGGACATTCAGCATAGAACAGCATTAGCTGAATCCAAGTGGATAGTAGATTTAAGAGCACATAGACCACCTGGTCTTAACGATGTTTTACCAATTAAACCTGCTTTACAAAAAAGGCGGGCTTTTAGGAGTAAGTGATTGGATGATCTGTGTTTTAAATATGGCTGCTTTTGTTACTTTGAATTATGTCTGATGAAGGATTATTCCGAAAGCGCTTACTTTTAATAAAGAAGATTCTACAAAGAATAATTCAGCGGTGACCTGTACTTTATTTTTCGTAAGTTAGTAAGCATACTTTGCAGTATGGCTTTGATGCCCTAGAAGCATCTTGAGGGCTGCAGTCACTGGCTCTGTACTGAGAAGACATGCTTGGCTGAAGGAGCAGACTTTGCCAGATCATGTCAAGTCCAAATTACTAGACACTCCTTTAAATAAGGACATTTTGTTTGGCCCCAAAGCAGAAGAAGTTCTTAAAAAGATGGAAGAAAAAGCTAAATCTATGCAAACTGTTAAAGAATTCTTACAAGTGCAACCACCTTGATTCTGTAGGTATTGCCCTTGGTGGGGACCCCAGAGGTGGATCTCTTTGCCTCCCCCCACAACCACTAGTTAAGCAAATTCTGCACCAGGAACCCTCACAGCAGGGTCTGGAAGGTGGATGCCCTATCCTTTCAATGGGAAAACCTCTCAATCTATGCCTTTCCCCCTCTGCCCCTTCTCTCAAGGGTACTACTCAAGATAAAAGAAGACAGGCCATGGACAATTCTAATTTCCCTGGACTGGCCATGCCAGCACTGGTACCCACTCCTGCACAGCCTGACAATGATGCCACCCTGGCACCTACACCAGGCCCCTACCCTGCTGTCAAAGCAGGAGGGACAGATTTTGCATCCACAATTGCAAACCCTAAATCTTGCAGCCTGGCTTATTCCTTGAATACACCACCAGCAGCCCTAAGTAAACAGGTGCTAGATGTCATTCTTGAAGCCAGAAGGCCTAGCACTAGGAAATCCTATGCGGAAAAGTTGAAAATATATTGTTCTTGGATTCAGTCTAAAGGAAAGGACACAGCAGTGCCCTCCTTACCTCTAATCCTGGATTACCTAGCAGAGCTATTCCACAGAGGCCTATCCTTCTCCTCCATTAAGATTCATGCCTCTGCCATTTTGGCTCATTACAATACTGAGCCACCTCTATTTTCTCACCCTCTCATCAAACAGTTCCTGAGAGGGGCCAACAACGTAAGGTCCCAAGGAGAGCACCCACCCCTGCTTGGACCTTAACTTTGTACTGGAAAGCTCATACTTCCCCCTTTTGAACCTGCTGCTTCAGCAGAGTTAAAATTCCTCTCTTGGAAAACAGCCTTGTGTCTAGCCCTCACTTCAGCTAGAAGAGTGTCTGAGCTACAGGCACTGATGGCTGTGGAACCCTTTATTATTTTCCATGCTGACAGGGTTTCCCTCAGGACTAACCCGTCCTTTATGCCTAAGGTGGTGTCCAGTGTGGCCCTAAACCAATCCATCCATTTGCCAACCTTCTTCCCTGACCTTCAGAATAAAGGGGAAAGGATCCTGCACTCTTTGGACATGCACAGACAGCTCAGGTTCTACCTTGACAGGACTAAGCCTTTCAGAAAATCTGACCAGCTGCTAGTCAACTTTGCAATAGAGGTAGATGGCAAGGCCATTTCTAAACAAACCATTTCCAAATGGATAGCACACTGCATTCATTTCTGCTACAAGCATCATGGAAAACCAACCCCTCAGGAGGTCAGAACACATTCCACTAGGGCTACTTCTACCGCTACAGCATTTCTCAGGGGAGTCCCTACCAGGGACATTCTGGAAGCTGCAACCTGGAGTTCTGTACACACCTTCACCAAGCATTACCACTTACCTATCTTTTCCAAATCCAGGGGAGGATTTGCTACAGCAGCCTTACAGGGCCTACTAGCCAGCCCTAACTCTTCTTGACTGCCTCCACCCTTCCTCAGCTTTGGGAATCAACCCAAGTGTGATGACTGCAACAGTAAAACATGAAGAGCATAGTACAGTTGTGTACACGTACCATAAAAGTAGATGTTTGAGTGTATTCACTGTTGCAGTCTTGGTTTCCCTCCCTCCAGCCCCCTGGTTTTCTCTATCTTTCTGTCTCTCCTCTCTATGGCTATTCCTAATGGTATTGGTATTTACTTTTTACTGGTGGTGGTTTCCACACCATATACTAGCTCCCTATTTGGGGTCTCCTGCCATTTGGGGCAAGAAAAACTGATGTAATGGCATCAGCTGCCTGTTTTATACCCCTGACGACCTGAAGTCATGGAAGAAGCAACAGCATCTGACGCAGAAATACTAAGACTCTGGTATTCAGGCCAACTGAGGGCTACCTGCAGGCAGATAACCCAAGTGTGATGACTGCAACAGTGAATATACTTGAACATCTGCATTTATGGTAAGTGTACACAACTGTACTTTTTACTGTTATAAAATCATAATCCTGATACAGATTAAAACATTTTAATGATTTAATTACAGGAGCAATATTCTCAATTGTCATTAGAGTTTTATCTGCAAAAAGCTGAAACCTAGAAGAATATTGATCATTAATTTTAAGCCCGTTCATATCTAAATTTGATCTTATACAATTAGCAAAGGGTTCAATCAGCAAAGCAAATAATAAGGGAGATAATAGACAACCTTGTTTAGAATCTTTGCAAATTTTAAGTGGTTGAAAAACAAATTAACATAATTTAATAAAGGCAGAGGAATTCTGTTAAAGATAATGCATAAGTTGAATGAAATTATCTGAAAAAATATACATTTGCAGTACAGAAGATAAATAAAACCAATCAAAAGATCTGGATGTTTTATTTAGATCTAAACTAACTATTGGTAACTCTTTTTCATATTATTAGCATAATCAGTCAGTGTAATTTTTCATTTAACATTATCATAAAAGTGCCTATTTATTATAAAACCTGTTTGATCCTCATTAATTAACAAAGGAAAATGTTTAATTCTGTTAGCATAAGCAAACATAAAGAGTTTGTAATTAATGTTTAATAAAGATATAGGTTTATAAGAAGAACATGATGGATCTTTATTTTGCTTTAAAATGAAAGAAATAAGTGTATATTTCCAAGAGGGATGAATATTTGCTACATTTTTCACTACATAAAATGCTTGCAATAAAATATGTAATGCCTTATATCGTAATAATTTATATAATTCATGTATAATTCCTTTATTGCTAGGAGTTTTATTATCTTTTAACTTTTTATTTGTTCTTTTCATTCTGTCATTATAATGATTTTTTTTCTATTTTTTTTATTTGCTTCTGAGTTCATTTATTATGTATGTCATTTCTTAAGAATTCTCTAATTGTTTTTGTGTCATAATATCTTATAAATGATTAAATTTGTTATTCTTAAAGCTATCCAAAATTGTCTTCTATATCTGTAACTTTTCTATTACTACTTGGCACAGTAATTTCTTTAATATGATTAGATTTTAAATATTTGCATCTAATGGCTAATTTATGCATAGTTTTAGGTTTAAAGAATATGATTGGAATTTTGTTCTTTCTAAGCTAGTTGAAACTTTATGTTGTAAAATTTGAAGATATATTATATTGTGTTCAAACTTTTTTATTTTATTTGGTAGACTCATTACCTTTTTGAATTTTGCATTTTAAATTATCAGTTTGTAATTGCAAATCTAATAATTCTTTATCCCATTGTTTTCTGTTATTAATGTACCAACCCATTGTTTTAACACATACATAACCCTTTAAAGAATCCCATAGGATCACATCTAAAACTTCTCTGTTATTATTAATATCTACAAATTGTTGAATTTTCTCAAGAAACCACTTAAATTCCTTTATTTTTTATAATATGGGCAAGTAGCCTATTGCAAGAGACTAAATGTATAGGTTTAACTAAAATATCATATGGAATAGCATTATGATCTTATAAGGAGCATGAGACTACTTTAACCTTCTTTAACATAGAAACTAAATCATTTGATATAAAGACCCTAGTTATTCTAGCCTGAGTTCTGAACCTATATGAATAATGAGTGTAAAACAATGAATTAGATAGAGAAAAATCATTAATATCTTTAAAATTAAATAATTCAACAAAATTTAATAAAGCCTTAGCCATGGTATATATTCTAGGCTTAATAGATGCACTAGTATCATTTTCACTTAATAAGCAAGTAAAATCACCAGCCATTACCAAACTTATTTTCATATTTTAAATTATAATATCTAAATATTTTTGGATTATTTAGCTTCAGTTGCTGGAATCCAATTAACAAGTCTTTCTTGTATTTCTTATACTGCTATACACATCATTCCTTTGCTATCACTTTTAAAAGTTGATAATTGTATGCATTAAAATAGAATTTCTCCAAAGAATTGCAGCACCTTTTTTCTTTTCTTTAAAATTAGAGCTGAACAGGACTGTATAGGCCTTTTAATTTAGTCTCTTGATATCATTATGACTTAAATGAGTTTCTTGCAAAAGATAACTTGAGCTTTAAATAAATTCAAATATATTAAGTAAATTTCCCCTCTCACAACCACTGTTGAGCCAATGTACTTCCAAGTAAATTTTAGATGAGATATGTTTTAGCAATACAACAGGAAGTCATATAAAATTCAGCTATTAAGAATTTCTCCTAAGTAATAGTTTGAATTGCATATCAGTATGAAGAAAGAGTACAGAACTGCAATATGTAAACATGTTTTAAAAATTTAAATAAACACCAAATTTAGAATGTCTATAAACTTAATATTGAATATCCTGACCTTACACCAATTCCCTAAAACGGAACTTAAAGTTCATAGTTTGAAGACAAATCCCATACTGACTACCCACCAAGCTACAACAAGCACCAGGTTGAATAAGACATTAAGTGCATAATCATTAAAAGAAGGATTAATTAGTATCAGCAAAATAAAGTATATACACACACACACACATATATATATATATATATATATGTATGTGTGTGTGTGTGTGTGTGTGTATGTGTGTGTGTGTGTATTGCATATCTATACATGAAAAAAGAAGTATTATTGAGACATGACTAAATTTAAGTTAACAAATTTTCTCCTATTCCCATTATTTCATCCTATCTTCTCAATGCTTACTAACAACTCCCCCAAAAAATGTTTATCAATAAATAAGCTTTCTAAAGTTTATATACATATTTATTAATTAGATATGTGAATCCTGTTTCAAAGCTTTAAAAAGGTAACTCAAAATATATACTAGATAGATTACTATACTAGTTTCCATATGAATAACTGCTTAAAATATAATAGCTATATCATTTCAACAAGGAATGATCAGCTTATGAAAGGGAACTCTCTCTCCATGTGTACACACACACACACATCTATATACACATAGCACTAGAACCTTACTAATGATTATGCATGAGTAATAAATCACATACTCATTTAGATCACAAATACCAAGTGACATTTTCTCATCTCAGAAGAATGTAAGAAAGCACTTTGAAAATTGTGTGCATAAATTGTACCTGTAAAGCCATCTTTGTATTCAGAAGTAATAAAGTCAGCACAAAAAAGTCACAACCATGTTTGTATTCAGAAATAATAAGCAATATTTGATTATACAAATAGGATCTTACATTGTTATTAAGTTATAGTTAGTTCTTATTTAATCCTGTAACGTGTTCATGTAGAATTTAAAACAATTACCTTAAATATGTAAATGTATAAGTGCATTCACAAGAGTTTAAGCAGATGCATTTCAGGAATTCCTTACATCCATATCTTCAAATCAGAAAATGTGAACCATGAATAACCTTTGACCTTACAGACGGCATCCAGCATCATAATGTATGGTAACAGAAACCATCCACACTAACAATGACAAAATCAATACAACTGCTTGAAACCAAAGCAGGAAAAACAAATGAGAGTTTAGAGATCTGTAAAGAGAGAAGAAAAAGCTACTTCCTTTGTGACACAAACAACCATTAAAGCAGTTATAAAATCTATTGACTATTGATCATGATTGTAGTCTGCGAAGTTTACTGGCATCAAACATATAAACTACATATATGATCATCACCACAGCAATTTACATTTCACTCAATGGAATTAACATATCCACCACCAAAGCATCTATCAAAAATCCAACCAAATTCTCCCACTTGACCCAAATACACAGGACAAGAGAGAGACAAGCAAAATGCTCACACATACGATGACCCAATACACTATAATAAATATGTCTGAAAGTACCTCCACAGTTAAAACTGCATAATCCCACCATTATGTAAAGTATCTGACATTGGCTTTTTTGATACTATGGTGATGTGTGTGGGGCTGGCTGAACTTGCTGTTGACAGTCTAGAACAACCTGATATTTGTCTTTTTTCTAGTTTATTGTTAGGCTATTTTCAGACAAAACATGTTTCTAAGACATGGAACACCACCTTAAGTCTTATCTTAAGCAGGACAGGTAATAAGTGTTTGTGGAAAAAAAGCACTGCATTGTTTGCATGGTGGAAGGTGGTATATTTTAAAACTGTAGGGAACCCAGGGGAACTCCAAAAGTGCCAGGGTAAAAATTGAACAGCCCCAAAATTTTTAGAGTGACTGTGTTTGTAGTGGTGTCCTTTCACCAGTTGATGAAATAATATATATCAAAAGAATCACAGAGATAGCAAACCACTCTACCTGCATAGGTTCATATAAGGATTGCTAGGAGATCCTTATTATAGGGGTAGGGTAGGTTCACAATAAAAATCATATGGCTGTCAAATACAACCTTAGGCTATTCCAGAATAATACCATTGGATCTCTAGAGTGGATAAAAGATAAACAAATAATGTCAATGTGTTGAAAAGCTAGTGCAAGGCACTTCTGGAGTAAGGTGTAGAGTGGCACTAAAGGTAATATAATATGGCTGTATAGTTTGATTCACCTACTGATTTCATGGCAAAAGAAGACTACACAAAATCGGGTAAAGAGAAAACCAGTGCAACATGCCACACCTATCCTTGAGGATTGCAGTATTTCTTAGCACAGTCACTGAGCTGAGGGAGATACTTTTCAAAAACTTTTGACAGAAGACAGTGGAAACTATTGGTCTGTAATGAGAGGACCATATTTTGTTCATAGGTTCATAGGTAGGTAGTAGGCTATTGGCCATAGGGCCTATATAAGCCTAGCCAAACGGTACCCTGGCTTTTGCCACCCAAGAAAATTATTTTCCTGTGCCCCTGTCCAGCAGAGCCACAGAAGTGATCCTCGGGGTGAATTTCCTATCTCCCATCCACTCATCAAGATTTTTCTTGAAGAGTGCTAATGAGGAGCTTTGTTTGATATAGATGGGTAGTTTGTTCCAGAGTATGGGAAGTCTCTGGGACAGGAATGTATCCCTCCACCATGTTCTGTTTATTGTGGTGACAAGGCTTAGGCCCCTAGAGCATGTAACTCAGAGTGATTGGGATTTCTTTAAGTGGAACATGTCCAACAGCCCTGGGTTTGACATAGCTTTGTATGTTAGGCAGAGATCACCTCTGAGTAGGCGATATGCGGCAGAGTAAAGCTGGAGTTTTTTGAGACAGTCTGCGTAGGGCATCTGTTTTAGGCCAGTAATCCTCTTTGTGAGGTATTTCTGCGGCCTTTCTAGTTGTTGTAGATGTCTTGTGAGGTACATACCAAAAGGGGCGTTGTAATCTATAATGGGTCTAATGAGTGATGAGTAGAGAGGAACAATGACCTCTTTTTTCCTGGATGAGAAACCTTTTGTGATGAGGTGTGCCATGTGGAAGGATTTCCTGACTACCATGGTGATGTGATTATCAAAGGAGAGACTACTGTCCACCTGTGTCCCAAGGTCTCTTATCACACTTTCGGTGTTAAGTAGACTACCCCCTATGTGGTAGTTCATGGGTACAGAGTTTTTACCAAAAGGGATGACAATGCACTTTTTGGCATTGAGCTTGAGGCCATGACTTTGACACCAGGCATCTGTCTCAGTGAGGCCCTATTGTAGGATGTCCACATCATTAGGAGGTTTGATTATGACTCCTAGTTTGCAGTCATCTGCAAACTTTGTTAGCCAAAGACCTTCTGTGTTAGCCTGTACTTCAGAGAAGTAGATACCAAACAGGAGAGGACCCAGGACTGAACCCTGTGGTACTCCACTTGTCACTGGTCTGAAGTTGTATTTAGAGTCTGCTACTTTCATAGTGTGGGTTCTGTCATTGAGCCATTTGGCAACCCATCTTGTGACATAGGGATTTATACCTAGTTTAGTGAGTTTATCTATAATTCCAGAGTGGGGGATGGTGTTGAAAGCCTTGGCAAGATCTAGATAGGCTGTGTGAACCATCTTACCCTCATCTACGGCTTTGGTGACCGCTTCAAAGAAGTCTATCAGGTTTAGGAGACATGATCTGCCTTTTACAAACCCGAACTGGGTAGGGTCCAGAGTTTGGAGATTACCAATGTCATTGTTTATAAGTTCCATGATGATACGTTCTATAGCCTTGCAGACCAGGCTTGTCAGGCTAATGGGGTGGTAGTTCCTGGGGTCCGTGGTGACTTCTCCTTTGTGGACTGGGATAACCATTGCTGTGCACCATTCAGTGGGCACAAAGCCTGAGTTGAGGCTATGATTGAACATGGTACTTAGGTGGGGTGCCAGTTCATTCTGTAGTTCGTGTAGAACTCAGCCTGGGATGTTGTCAGGTTCCATGGATGCTGTGTTCTTGGCTTTGGAGAGTGTGTTTTTTACCTCTGCAGCTGTGATTACAGGAACTTTGCATTCTTCCAGTATAGAGATGGGCCCTTTAGGGGGTGAGAGAGGGGTAAAGTTAGCACTGACCCTATCTGCCAGGATGTTGGAAATATCAGTTGGTTCTGTATATGTATTGTCATTGTGCTGTAACTCAGAGCAGATCTGAGTGTTGCCATTGAGATTCTTGACATAACTATAGAATGCTTTGTGGTTGTCTTTAGAATCAGTGGTGATTTTGTTTTCGTAACTAGCTTTGGAGGATTTTATGTGTGATCTCAACTTCTTACTGAGGCTGACCATGGTGCTCCTCCAATCATGGGAGTTTGGTCTTTTTTGCAACAGTTTCTTTCTTCTGTTGTAGAGTTTGTTTATGGCAGGGGACCACCAGATTGGCTTCCTTTTTTTGGAGGATGACATCTTGGTTCTGTTAGGGATTACACAATCCATGCACTCGTGTAAGTGCTTATAAAGTGCATTGGATTCATCAGTTGTACCTCTATTGTCCGTCAGCATGGGTGTCGTGAAGTTTGCCACTTCTGTCTTAAGAAGTGTGAAGATGGCTTTTGGAGAAATTTTTTATGGTGGTTTCCCTAATGGGGGGTGGGGGTGTGATGTGGATGTCTAGGGTGATTAGCTTGTGGTCAGATCTGACCAACGAGGAATTGACCTCTGATGTGGAACACTGGTTGCCCATGTTGATAATGACCAGGTCTAGGATATTGCTGCTCCTGGTGGGGGTGTGGATAAGTTGATCCAAGGCATTGGAATTTATGAATTCCAAAAAACATTGAGCACAAGAGTTGGTACATGAGTAGTTTTCCTAGTTAATGGTGGGGTAGTTGAAATCGCCCATTATTAGGGTGTTGGGTTGTACCCTAATATTTTCCAGTGTATCAAGAAATGAGGAGTGGGAATCTTGGGGCATGGTGGGGGATCTGTAGCAAGCTACAATTTGGATTGCGGTCTTGCCCAGAGTTAGTTGCACTTGGATAATCTCGGATGCATTATGCTGAGCAGCTAGCCTGGAGGTGTGGATATCCTTAATGAATATGGACACGCCTCCACTTTTAGTGTTTCGGTCCAGGTTAGGTGGCCAAAAGGTGTGGTATGAATTATAGCCTGGTAATGCAGGGGTGCTCTCTGGAGCCTTGAGCCAGGTCTCTGTCACTGCACAAATGTCGATGTTCTCCATTTTAAGGAGTGCCTCGAGTGAATGCATTTTGAGGTTTAGACTTCTAGCATTGAGTAGCATTACCCTCAGATTTTGCTTGCTTGTAACTGTTACGGTGGTGAATTTTTCATTTGAACCTTGCCTAAAAAAAGGCACTATAGGGGTGGCAAGAGCCTTAGCCACTATCCGGAATCTCAGGGGTGACAGGTGCAGGCCATCTCTGGCAAAGCATCGTAGTTTGTCGATCACGTCATCCCAGGCAGACAAATACTGGATCCCCTTAGAATGACACCAGAAACTTAGACAATTGTTGAAGTCAATCATTTTGTCCTTGTACTGTGGTATCATTCTGGCTGATGGCAGGATGCTACTCCGGGATAGGGTCATACCTGTCTGTGCTACAAGATCGTACAGCTCATCCATGTCTCTTTTCATGTAGTCCAGGGAGCTACATCTCAGGTCATTCTCACCAACATGGACAATGACAGAGTCATACTTATACTTGTTGTGGAGTGACTTAAGTGCATGCATTATGTGGCGGATCCTGGCACCTGACAGGCAGCTGACAGTAACTTTGTCCTTGTTTAGCCTGGTGAGTGGAACATCAGTGTGCCTGACTATAGAGTCACCTATGACTAGAGTATTGGGTACGTTATGCCTTATGGGCTGTAGTTGAGTGGCACACTGAGTATGTGGGCTATGTGTCATTTGGGTTGTGTTAGGGAGGTGGAGGTTGCTTGCGTTTCTGCTTTGGAGGTCCCTGTTGCTTGGGTAGATTTTTATTGAGAGCCTCCACGAATGTATGTGTGTGTTTTGGTGGTGTAGGTTTTGAGGGAGTATGTGATGAGTGTGGTGTGGTGCAAGTGTTTACCTTCTCCTCTTGACTGTCTAGTCCAGTCTTGGGTGAAGAGAGCTTTGCTTCCAGTTTGGTTATATAAGTGCATTTCTCACAGGTTGTAGTGTTGGGTGGTAGGAGGAGAGGGTTGTCTGTGTACATGAGGCAGTTGCTGCATTGCCCCAAGATGCTCAGATTCATCAGATAGACAGGAGAAAACACCGGGAGCTGACCCTTAGACATGTCTGGATAGGTGCTTATTTATTAAGTACTAAAAACTGTTTTCCTGTAGACAAGTGAGGAAAGTTGAGTGCTGTAGTAATTTGTAGCTTATTTAGTGCTTACAATGAGTTCTGAACAAGTGCTGAGCTCAAAGAAACAGATTTGAGTGCTGAAACTAGAAAACTGGCTAGTTCTAAGAAACAAAATTAAGCTAGAAGGCTTTCCTCCAACACAGAAAGGCTTGTCGGCTCAGATGCTTACAAACAGTCCTGGATACAGCAAATCTGTATCTAGACTAGACGACTTACAGGAAAGGCAGGAAGCAAGCTTAGAAATTTTTTTTTTGTTTTTGTAAAGTGGAAAGGGGAAGGGAGGAGCAGAAACTAAGTGGGTTTGCCTTCTCAAATGTTCTCCCTGGATTAGGTAGAATGAGGTAATGACACTAGACTGGGAGGAGTGTCCCAGATCAAATTTACAGTAGGGGCGGGCAACTCCAAAGCCACCAAGTATAAAAACAGAGCATAAAGCAAAAACCCAAGAAGGATAAACACTGAGAAAAAATGAAATCAAACAATTACGGACTGTGCCGAGTGCCGTTTAATGAAAAGCTAAACAACAAGCTCCAATATACTTCAGGATACCAATAGGGAGGGTGGGAAACAAAAATCAGAACAAACAAACCCAACCAGATGCTTAACAATTGTGGAAAATTTCTAGTTAATACCTCACACACAGTGAAACTAGCTAGAAAAGTATATGCAGGCAATACAAGTGCTATAAATAACTCATAAAAATAAGCAAAAAAAACAGGATACTTAATGTTATATATCACAGATTAGTTGGCTCGGTGCCTTTCCTCTGATTAGCTCAGTGTGAAATGGCCAAAACACTCACAAGTTAACTTCTTAAGTAACAAAGTTGAAACCTGAAACAACTTTAAAAAAAAGCTTGAAAGAACCAATGAGGTGCTTACTCCAAGCCGTAGTCCAGGTAACCCCATTCAGCCAATGACCATAAACAATTCACTCTTACTGAAATGCTATACTGGCTTTGGCTAAACTACGATGCCCTGGAACATGTGCTCAGACACACAGCCTCTACTAACAAACAACTAGGCCCAAATCACAAGCCTGACTATGGACAATGCTACACTACCCACACTACCTAGGTAGAAAACCCCCCCTGCAGAAATGTTTAAACAGATAAAGGAGCAAGGAGACTCTAGAGAATGCTTTTAGGTTCATAGGTTTATACTAGGCTATCTGCCCTAAGGCATTTATAAGCCTAGCCCAAATTATTGTGGCTTACGCCACCCCTTATATGAAAAAATACTGTGCCCATTAGTTTGTTGTGCCTCTGTCCAGCAGTGACACAGAGATGATTCCTGGGGTAAACCTACGATCTCCCATCCACAGGTCTAGATTTCTCTTGAACAGAGTCAGCGAGGTGCTCTGCCTCACATGGACCGGGATTTTATTCCACAGCATAGGGAGTCTCTGAGTGATAAATCTATCCCTCCAGCACGTCCTATTTATATCCGTGCTAAGGTTTAAGTCGCTTGCTCTAGTGGTTTTGGTGGATTTGGATTTTTGAGGTGGAGCATGTCCATTAATTCCGGGTTGGACATGGCCTTGTATGTCAGGCACATGTCACCTCTGAGCAGATGGTATGCGACTGAATAGAGCTGGAGTTTCTTCAATCTGGCAGCATATGACAGATTTTGGAGTCCCTTTATCCTTTTGGTGAGGAACTTTTGGGGTCTCTCCAATTGCTGCAGATGTCGGGTGAGATACATCCCGAATGGGGCATTGTACTCGATCATTGGTCTGATAAGTGAAGAGTACAGGGGAACAATGACCTCACTAGATCTGGATGTGAATCCCTTCATGATCAGGTGGGCAATGTAGAAGGTCTTTCTAACCACTTTAGCAATGTGAGTGTCAAAAGAAAGGCCACTGTCAACCTGGGTCCCCAGGTCCCTGATAACCTCTTCTGTGCTTAGTGGATTGCCACCTATATGGTAGCTTGGGGTTACCTTGTTTTTCCCGAAGGGTATGACTATACATTTTTTGGCGTTTAACTTCAGGCCATGGCTCTGGCACCAGCTATCTGTTTCTGTGAGTCCCTTCTGAAGGATATCCATGTCCGATGCACTTTCCACTATGGCGCCCAGTTTGCAGTCGTCTGCAAACTTTGTCAGCCAAAGTCCTCCCATGTTGGCCTGTACTTCTGAGAAGTAGATGCCAAACAATAGGGGGCCAAGGACCGAGCCCTGTGGGACACCACTTGTGACCGGCTTGGAGTCTGACACAGCGCCAGCAACTCTAACCCTGTGGGTTCTGTCCTTAAGCCAGTTTGCAACCCATCTTGTGACATATGGGTTTACATTTAAGCTGGTAAGTTTTTCTACAATACCCGAGTGGGGTATTGTGTCGAAAGCCTTTGCAAGGTCAAGGTAGGCTGTATGGACTGCCTTTCCTCATCAATGGCCTTGGTGACTGTTTTGAAGAAGTCAACCAAGTTCAAAAGGCATGATCTTCCCTTGACAAAGCCAAACTGGGTCGGGTCCAATGTCTGCAAGTCCCCTATATCTTTGTTTATGAGCTCCATTATGATCCTCTCCATAGCTTTGCAGACTAGACTTGTTAAGCTTATGGGGCGGTAATTACCAGGGTCCGTAGAGGCACCGCCTTTGTGGAGTGGGACCACAGTTGCCGTGACGCCACTCCTTGGGCACGTATCCTGTGGTAAGGCTGAGATTAAACAGCTGCCTTATGTGCGGGTTTAATTCCTCATTTAGCTCGTGTAGCACACAGCCGGGGACACCATCCGGTCCCATTGATGCTGTGTTTTTAGCTTTAGAGAGAGCAGCTTTCACCTGCGCATTTGAGATGTCCGGGAGGCTACACTCGGCTGGGATAGTTATCTCTCCTTTAGGGGAGAGGGGTGAAGTTTGCACTGAACCTGTCTGCCAGTATGTTGGCAATGTCTGTGGGTTCAGTGATTTTTGTATCATTTTGGACTAATTCTGAGCATATCTGGGAGTTTCCACCCAGGTTCCTAACATAGCTGAAAAAGGCCTTATGATTGTCCTTTGAATCCATGGCAATTTTTCTCTCAAAATTGGCCTTAGTTGATTTTATGAGTGCTCGTATTTTTTACTAATAATGATCAGGGTGACTTCCCTTTTATGGATTTTGTTCTATCATGTAATAGCTTTCTCCTCTTATTGTAAAGTTTGTTAATGGCTGGGGTCCACCAGACTGGACGTTTGCCCTTTGTGGAAAGAGTCTTGGTTTTATTTGGGATTGCCTGATCCATGCAGTCCTGGAGGTGTTCATAGAAGGCATTTGTAAGGGCTTCCGCAGATTGGGTTGTGGTTTCCTCTGGCTCAGGGGCCTTGAAGGATACCACACCAGTCTTGAGTAGTGTGAAGTTTGCTTTAGAGAAGTTCTTCACTATGGTCTTTTTCTTGGGGTGGGGCGGGATGTGGATTTCCAGTGAGATTAGTTTATGATCAGATCTCACCAATGAGGGATATACTTCCGGTGTGGAGCATTTTGTCCCCATGTTTGTGACAATGAGATCTAGTATATTTTCTCCTCTCGTGGGAACAGTGACTAGCTGTTCCATGGCATTTGAATTTATGAACTCCAGGAACCGTTGGGCTAGAAAGTTAGGGCTTGAGTAATGTTCCCAGTCTATATTCGGGTAGTTGAAGTCACCCAATATGATGGTGTTTGGAGATACATTTATACCCTCCAGTGTCTTCAGGAAGGCTGTATCGGGTTCCTGAGTTTGAGAGGGTGGCCTGTAGCATGCTACAATTTGTAGAGCAGTTTTGCCTATGGTTAGTTGCACCTGGATGGTTTCCGAAGCTTCGTGCATTGCCACCAACCTGGAGGTGTGAGTATCCTTTATGAATATGGATACACCCCCTCCTTTTGTGGTGTGGTCCGGGTTTTGGGGCCGGAACGCATGATATGAGGTAAAACCTAATAGTGCCGGGGTGCTCTCAGGAGCCTTGAACCAGGTTTCAGTTACAGCACAGACATCGATGTTCTCCATACTGAGAAGGGCCTCGAGTGCGTGCATTTTGAGATTTAGACTTCTGGCATTGAGCAGCATTACCCTCAGTTTCTTCCCATTTTTGTTTTCTAGGGTGGTAGGTTTAGAATTTGAGCCTTGCCTAAAAAGGCACTATGGGGTGGCAAGAGCCTTAGCCAATATCCGGAATCCCAGGGTGACAGGTGCAAGCCGTCCCTTGTGAAGCAGCGTGGCTTGTCAAGCATGTCATCCCAGGCAGACAGACACTGGATCCCCTTTGAATGACACCAGACATTAAGCCAATTGTTAAAGCTGATCATCTTGTCTCTATATTGTGGCATCATTCTTGGTGAAGGAAGGATACTGCTCAGGGTTAGGGTCATACCTGCCTGGGCTACATAATCAGAGAGCTCCTCTATGTCTCTTTTCATGTAGTCCAGGGAGGTACGTCTCAGGTCGTTCACACCAGCATGGACAATGACAGCATGGACAATGACTTTTAACTGCAAACAAGTTTGTCTGTGTTATATATGACAATCAGAGTAGAGTTTTAATATAAAGGAAAACTTGGTATGTCAGAGACATGTTAACTAGACAATTACTTGTGCAGTTTTTTCAGATAAACACATCCTCATGAGGAACCTAGACCACCGAACAATGATATAAAGTTGTTGTTGTTGTCTTTCGGCATTTCCCGGTTAGGAGTCGCCACAGCGGAACTCCGGTCCGCTAATGATTGGCAGTAAATTTTTACGAACGTCAAGGTGCCAGCTTGACATTCAACCTTCCACGAAGGCACGCCCATTTACGCATGTCTTTCGAACGCCCACCCAACCACGGGGAGGACATGCAGTCTCCACACAGATGATATAAAGTGTGATAGGGAAAATAAAGATTCTTGTGTGAGGTATACTGACAAAAGTGTTAATTATTCAGCAAGTACTGCAAACTGTGTTAGCTGTCCTCTAAATAAAATAATGCATTTCTCAGAGTAATTAAAATTATTAGGTTATCTTCTTTCTCAGCTAAAACTAATATGATCCTGTTACATTTTATTAAGGAAGTCAAAGTGATCCTATCATGTTGCTGGAAAACTGTTTATGATCCTATAAATATTGTTCTGCCTGCACTTTGGTAATAATTTTCCATTATGGACTAGTTCTGTGCTAGCTATAGACACATTTGTCAGCAGAGGGAGACATCAGTTAATCTATTTGTTTCTTGGTTGAGAATTATATTGGCTATGTTTCAGTAAGACCGTTCAAATTTAGTGAAGCCTCTGTGCTGTGTTTGCTGAAGTCACCCATTGATGCTTTCTTAATGCATCAGATACACCATGCAATCTAGTGGTTGAATTCACATCTGTGAACTAGTTGATGCATTTGGCCTCATCACTTAGCGTAAAATTATTACTGACATAGGTGATGCAGTAGGGTTTAAGAGGCCAACAAGAAATGTTGAGCTGAAATGATGAGAAATCTGTCAAGCATTGTAATGAAACAGTTTTTTGACTAGTAGAAGGTATCAGATCACCTACTGTGTTCTTTTGTTTGTGCAAGGGTTGAGAGCTACAAACAGGTCTCTGATTGTGGTTGTCACCTGAACTCTCTGATCTTTCGTCTTCCCTCCTACTCATGTTACAACAACACTGGATAAAAGAAAATATTTTTTAGCTAGAGTCTTCTGGATAAATAAGTCAGGAAACATATGCATAAACAAATGATACTGTTCTACAAATTTATGTTTTTTTTTTATTTAGATATGTTTATTTATTTTGACTTACATTCTGAAGCCATGCTCCCATTATTTTGTATAATGATCTGTATCATTTCTGCTTCACTACTGAGTAGTTTGTATCAAAATGATAGTGGTATGCTGCTGAATATAAAACAGCTCTTTTTAGAAACAGATTACACCAGCAGATGAAAAGTCTGCTGGCCCACCCTTTCATCTCTGGCTCGCAATATTTTCTTTTGGAACCTGGTATTAAACAACTTATACCACCTTCCTGTTTGCTCACATGACTATTGATAACCTTACAGTCATCATCTCATCCAAAACAGTTTAGCTTTATTTATTTATTTATTTTTTATATGTGTTACTGTATAAAAACAGTAAGAAGAAGGGTGTATTTTTAAGTGTGACCCAGGAGCACTGTTAGGGTAAGCCACATGCTCACCTTCATGCAGTAGGCAAAACAGAGACAGACTGAATGAAATCCAGGACTATGGAATAATGAAGCTTGTTAGCACTTCACAGACTTAATATTTTACACTAAATTGTTTGACTGTGCATCCTGTCCTTAGGTGCCCTGCACACAGTCATCATCATCATTGACCTCTTTTTTCCCACTTTTACATAGTGCGTCGTGTCTCCCTATCTCAAATCAGAACCATTCTCCTACTTTGTTTGACAGTCAAGATAGACTATTGCAGATCTCTCAAGCAGTCCCTCCATCCACCTTGTACAACTCATAAACAAAGTACATTTTAGATAGACTTTCCTGGATATAGTCACATTATATAATCTGTCTTTTGTGTGTGTGTGTGTGTGTGGGGGGGGGGGGGGATCTGTGGGGTTGTATAACTCAATTTTCTGAAGTAACACATAACAGGTACTGAAACACATTAATAGCTGGAAGCGTAGGACCACGGGTATTGTTACTCCCTCATCAACATTTCACAATATCTGTGCTTCTGGGTTGAATCCTTGTTTCATATTAAAAAGAATTCAGGCATCAGATTGAAATTTTTCACAAAAGTAATGCCTTCTACTGGGGTTGTAAACATTTTGGCTGGCTTTCATTATGCTCATTTGTCAGAATCATAGGGAAGTAGATCAGTTTTATGTAGAAATTCTCTTCTTCTTCGTCAAAGGAAGCGGGTGAAAAGGGTCCTTTTACTTTTCACTTTGGCTTGGAGTGGTTATTTAAATGATCCATGTTGGATAACCAGAAAATGGCCTTTGTAGAAAGAGCTTTTAATCTGGCTTGTATGTATTTACTTGCTATAAAAGCAGGTTCTGTTTTTGGTGCTGTCTGTACTATTCTGAAGTGCTTCACTACAAATGTGCAATAGACGGAGAAACCTGGATTGTTGGTGTCTGAAAATCAGATGTTTCCCAAAACAGAAAAAAAACAGGTTAAGGTCCTGATGTGTTGAATGGAGAGACTAGTGCTGGTGGGGGTACAGTGATTTCACATTGCTCTTTAGGTAGTCCTTTTATGCAAAATGCACCCAGAAGGATGCTCAAGCTGCAAAACGGGATGAGGAAGAGAGGGATACTTAATATTCAGAGGTGATCTTACTGTTTACTTTCTTTACTAGAGTAGACAGCAATGGTGAGTGGTGACTTTGTGTTGACAGATTTTATGGGCCTCGTAATGGAATCTTTCAAAAGAGTATGACCACTGGACTTAGAGAAGGACTTAATGGGGTGTGTGGCCAAGATGGTGAGCAGTTAGCACTGTTTTAACTCTGCTTATTTTAATATCTCTGACAGGATTTTTACTAAAAAAACTCAAATAGAATGCTTCAAAACTGATTTACTACAAAAAACAGCAAGTTTGAAACTCTTTTAGTTGCTTTTTCCTGTCAAGAAAACTAGAAAGAACTAATTGTCTCATAATGAGCCACTCTAAGCCCAGTGTATAGGACAGTACTATGTGAAATGACATACATGCTGTACTAAGAAACATCAGTGAATTATTTGTAAAGACAGATAAATTAGAAAGCAAAATGGACAATTTCAAAGAGGAATGTAAAAAACAAGTTGAAGTGCTGAGTGAATCTCTTAAACAACAATCATCACAAATCTCGATTTAGAACAGGCAATATCTGATTTTGATGGAAGATTGCTTGAAAATGAGAATAAGACTGAATTTCTTCTGAAACAAAACAACTTATTCCAGGATAAAATAGAAGACTTAGAGAACAGATCTAGAAGGAATAACATCAGGATTGATAGAATTCCTGAAAAGTCTTAATACCTGAACCTTTCTCCTTTGGCATTAAAAGGGCACATAGATCACTTTCTGACTCATCTTAAAAAAGAAATACACCTTCATCAAGGTCAGGTTGTAAGATTTTTCTCAAGTCAAGTTAAGGATTTAGTCTTAAGAGCTGCATGGACTAATTATCCAGTTAAAAAATACCATAAAATCAGACACTGACTATTCTACATTAGTGATGTCTAAGAGAAAATCATGTGTGCCACTTGTTAAAATCTTAAAGAAAAACAATATTGAAGTACAAATCTTGTTTCCAGCAAAAAATAAGGATTTACCTTCCTGAAGGAAAGAAGATTTTCAACACCTTGGAAGATGCAATGGACTTTATACAGAAAAATAAAATCCTAGGGAAAAAACAGAAGAAATGGACTGGAATCTCTCAACTTCTTTGAAGAGAAATGGAAGAAGAGATGATTGGTTAATAAAAGACAGAAACAGTAAAATAACTGAAGGACAAATGAAAATTAATGTATTTCATGGTTATGAATTTTTATTAATTTAAATAAGTGCTTGAATACTTATGAACAGGTGTTGTGTTGCACATTACTTTTACAATGTAAATAATTTCTTTCTTTCCCTATTTCATATAGTTACTAGTTCACTTTTTAAAATGTTACAACTTGATTCTTTTAGCTGTATATGAAATTAAAGGCAGTTATTTTCACTTAGAGTTTAAAAGGGTCAACTATTCATCTTATTAAAAGTTAATCATTATTATGTTAACTTACGTTAGGTGGCACACTTTCTGATATCTTGGCATAGTTGAGTAATGTACGATTAAAAATAATACAAGATGCAACAAATGACACTAAAGAGGCATGCTAAGTTACATTCTGGGTTCTTAAAATGGTCCAGTAGTGTGCTACTGATACCATACTTGATTGCAATAGCACTCAGGAAAGACATGCTATGTTATAAGCAAAGTATAAAAACATAGCTTTTTTACATATATAAAAGTTATTATTAGAATGATATCAAATAATTAGAGCAGCACTCACACTTTTGCAAGTTAAACCAGGATCACACATAACTGACATTCTTTTAATTTTATTTTATTTGGTGGGTTTCCTTTAAAAAAATGACAGTCTGCTTTATATTAAACATCTCATACAAATAGTGCCTGCTGAATTACTAAATGTTATTTACTGAGTGCAATTAATTTTTAGTGGTTGGGATACTTTGAAATGTTTTTTGTTGGTTTTTGGTGGTTTGGAGGGGTTTGAGGGATTGTTTTGTGGTGTGGAGGTGGCTTGGATTCACTTGTGGACATTTTTGTGTGAATTGCAGAGGAGCTCAGTATGCATTATCTTTAAGAAAGGAAGGAAGAGGAGGTACATACTAGAAATGTAAGTACCCCAGGAGAACACGCAAAATCCAGGTAACTATTACTACCTTTCAAAAAGTGTAGTGTAGTTACAAGAGTGCACAGTCTGAATGATACAATGTGAATGTTTTGGCAAAGATAGCCTTAACGAAGAGGTAGTAAAGTAAAGAAAAAGAACCAGATTCATAAATGCATAGTATAGACAAAAGGCAACCTTCACTCATGAGAAAAAAATAAGCAGTTGGTTAAGTACAGTCTGTAGTTAGTCCAATTAGTAAGGGGATGGTAAACCAGGTAGGCCAAAGTGATCATTAGTTGGCATTAAAATGCTTGTTTCTTGCTCAGATGGTAAAAAAAATCATTTACTCTGGGCTAAACTGTTAAATCTATAGTTTTAGAAAAAGGTGAGGCAATGGAAGTGATACAAAACTTTAAGTTTCTTCACTTTCAACTTAATCAACATCTTAAAAATATATATCTTTTTGCTCATCTTATTGTGAGTAGTAACAATAACTTAAGAAAACCATATACATCTCAAATTCTTTGCTTAAGAATTATGGACAAAGCCAAAAATATTGAGAGGACAAAACACCAAAATCAGGGACAACTTTTAAATATTACACAAATACATTTAAAAAAAGTAAATCATCAACATGCATTTTCTGAAAATAATTATTGAACTCTGATGTCTATTTTGACTATCTTTAATGCTTAGTAGTTTGCTAGAAAATCAAAAATTTCATGACAGACAAGACAAAACATGAGGCAAAATCAGGGAGAGTTGAGAGGCATGCTCTAACATTTTAATAACTACTTTACCACTGAAGCAAATTTACAATTGCCAGATCTCTGCTTCTCCTCCTTAATATCACGTGGAGCCATTATCCCTATCCTTCTCAATCCCAACGGGATAAACATACAGGTTGTAAGAAACATAGTCTGGGATTCAGAAAGGGCTACTGTCAGCAGTGAGCTCTAGCATGGACAGAAATCCACTGTTGGATGCCCTTTCAGATTCATAGACAGGTTCACCACATTGGTTCTACCATGGTCTCCTGGGCTGCACCCACAGCAATGCTGAATGCTAACGAGGCATTCCAGTTGAGAGGCCTATGCTAATTAGCCATTTGCTCTCCTCTGGAAATGCATGCAATAAAGGATGAGTAACTTGACATGGTTATCTGTGTTAATTAACATGGCTAAAGGGAGAGACTGCACTGCAGGTAAGTGTCAGGGAGTATAGTGGTGAGGATGTGCGTGAGTAAGTGTGTGTATGTGTATCAGCATGTGTGCAGAGGTATGAGTGGATATGTGTGTGTGTGTGTGTGTGTGTGTCTGTCTTTCTTGGTAGCTGCAGTAGGAGTGTCAGTTAAGGGATAGGTAGAATAGATAAGTGTGTGTGTGTGTGTGTGTGTGTGTGTATACACAAAATATAAGGGCTAAAAACTACCATGAGAATCTAAGGTTAATCTTCTAAAGATCCTCCTAGATCAGTAGCTTAGTAAGTACCTATGAACCTAAGATGTTTTTTCTGAACAATAAAATTAAATTCTAATGTCTGTCATTGTTGACTGACTGTATGTATACATGATTTTTGATGGAAGGAGCAAAAATAAGAGGCAACACCATGGACATCTGTATATTCAGAGACATTTGAGAGGTATGGATGTGTGTCTGTGTCTGTGTGTTTGTTTTTGAATGTGTGCATGTCTGTGGCAGACTGAATGGGAGCTGCCAACACAATGCATGGGCTGCCAGTGAGCGTTACCACAGGAAAGTGCTAACTAGCATTAATGATAACACCAATTGATTCAGAGACATACAGATTAGCTGATAATGAGGTGACTAAACATGTCACTGAATTGCATTTTCCCACATTTGTGTAAACTGTCCTTTTTGGCCACAGCAGAGGAAGTTTTTTGAAACCCAGTCAAAACATGTGTCTACAAAGTGTGCTGTAGTAGTATGAAGCTTCATCTCCCATTGTAGTGCTCTTGTACTCGGCTAGCTCACCTGACCCATTGAACTACAACAATTTGAAGTAAAGTCTGTCGCCACTGATGTATCCCATGTTTTTGGTAAAAAGCAAACTTGCCTAATAATTTGTTACTGGTCTGCAAGGGACCTTACACTCCTTTGAAGGGGTTTAATAGATGCTAATAAAAACTAAATTCATCACCTGCGACAAGGCATTTGTTGCAGCTGCCTCACAGCTCTGAATGTATTATCAGATGATATCCTGAGATGCATTTCATCTGCCTTCTTAGAACAAATCCCACAGTACATCTTTTAGAAATGTTTTAAATGTACTATATTACATGAAACAATTACATTTGCTGTACATGTATAACATTATAGGTCACAAGCTAACAAGATAGTGTTTGTTTTACATATGAAAACAAAAATGTTAAATGGTAAGTGACAATGACAGTTGCAGCATAATAAAAATAAGCTACCAGAACTAATGCCAAACTGTTTTGATATTAGCAAGAAAAACATGACCCTGAGGCAGCAGACTATATTGCATACTGTGACTAAACAGAATCACTGCCATTTCAGAAATCAGAGTCCACATCTTACAGAATTAAGCAGTAGACATGCAGAGGATAGCCTTAGCTGACAAAGAATCCCCGTAATGTACCAATACTTGTTCAGGTTAAATTACACTTCCCTCTACATTTGTACTGGAAATATCATTTAGTTATTGATATAAAGAATGCTAAATGGCAAATGATTATTAGGGAAATCTGGTTCCTGGGCAGCCGCGGTGGTACAGCGGTTAGCGTTGCCACTTCACAGCAAGAGGTTCTCTGGTTCGATCCTTGGATAAGGTGCCTTCTGTGCGGAGTCTGCATGTCTTCCTGTGGTCACGTGGGTTTCCTCTGGGTGCTCTGGTTTCCTCCCACATCCCAAAGACATGCTGTAGGTGGATTGGACACTCTAAAGTGGCCCTAGGTGTGAGTGTGTGCAGGTGTGTGCCTTCTGTGGAAGGTTGGGTGCCGGGATGACAACTTGACACTGTAAAACTCTACTACCAGTCATGAGTGGACAGGTGATCTGCTGTGGAGACCCCTAACCGGGAAAAGCTGAA
The DNA here is from genome assembly GCF_019279795.1 of Protopterus annectens. Classification (NCBI taxonomy): domain Eukaryota; kingdom Metazoa; phylum Chordata; order Ceratodontiformes; family Protopteridae; genus Protopterus; species Protopterus annectens. The sequence continues at coordinate 546,036,062 of NC_056730.1, read as the reverse complement.
AGAAGAAGAAGAAAAAGAAGGTAAATCTGGTTCCTACAAACAGCATGATATATTAGTGGTGACAGAACATATTTTAAGTGCTCTTTTCTCAGTATATGTTTCCAAACTCTAGAATCATGTTTATTCTGCTACCTCCAAACATCTTGCCTCTTTCATTATTTGTCCTCGATAAGATAACCTACTTCCATTAGTGAACTTTGTCACTGTGGTTTCCACCTTGCAGCGTAATGACATGGTGTCTTGATACATAAGTAGGTATGACAATGCTAATCTCTAATCACAGCTATGTATAACTCTGCAAGGAACAAATGGAATTTACCCTTATGTATTTTTAAATGTTATTTTCCATACAACTTAAAAATGATATGATATTTTTGACAATTGCTACTAACAGAGCAACTTACTGTTTTCTTCTTCAACATTCTGTCAATGGTTTTGATACTGAAACTACTATGTGTTTGTCAATTATATTTTATTGTTATATTGAATCCAAGTGCAAAATTTTTCTCCCTGGGTCTCTGCAAAAATTGGAAGTGTTTTAGCCAGTCTGACTTTCCCAGTAAGTAAATAAATGTTCTCTTTTAGATCTCTTATCTCTGTTATCAATATTTAATTTCGTGATGTTACATATAAAAAGGAAGGGAAGGGTGATTACAGAATAGTTTGTGAGCTAGAAACAGTTGAATAGTTTTAATTCTGTTAATTCAGGGTATTCCAGTCTTATATCCAACAATACTGAGTGAGGTGTCTGTGATCAGTGGGAGATCTGGCTTTCTTGTAGTACGTCATTTCAAGTTTGCTTTACAGGTGAGAAGACACAAGTGGTGTATAGGTTACACCCATAATGCAGTTTGAGCAGAAAAATGCTTTAAGTCAGCAATGTAGACCTGTATATTACTCCAATCTGTTGTGAGTACTTTCTTTACAGCAGCCTTAAGTTACATATATAATTAAAGTCTGTGGTCACTTTAAACATCCAGGACTTATTATAACACTTAGGTTTTTTCTAAGTTTCTATAGACCTCAGAACTGATGGGAAATAGAGACACCCAGGAACCAGTGCTGGATCTGTCCATTCAATTCACTAATATGTTATCAATTACTCAAGCAGCTAAGAGCCTTTTGACTCCTAACATGCAAATTAGTCTTATGGGTAACTTAAGCTGAAAGTTGCACTTTACTTTATATATGCTCACCGCTCAGTTCCTTGCAATGCCATTACTCCCCCATTAACCTAGAGGCTAAAATGCCAAAATACATAGTAATCATTATAGTATGCTGACCTATAATAGATCATCATGCAAACACATTTTCACAAATTTCAGCCATGCAACCAGTTATATGAAAATGCATGTGACAATGTGAGGTATTGTCAGAAGTAGGGCAGTGGGTGTGTAACATATGCCAGCACAGCAAGCTGGAAATTAGTGAAGAATTATATGTTATTTGAATATCAAACTGATTTGTACAGATGCTTGTGTTGAAAATGGATTTGTAAAGTTGCTTGTGGTAAAAATGTGACAACAGTGGATCCTGACTGTGTTGTAGCTGAATTATATATATATATATATATATATATATATATGTTTGTGTGTGTGTGTGTGTTAACAGAAGATACTGGAAGGGAAGCGGTTAAGGTCAGCTCCAGCTAACTTTGAAAAATAGTAAGAAATGGACCTAGGCCATAAAGATGTTATCACACAGTTTTGAATGAAGCCCAAGACATAACTTCTGTTAGAAGCATGGTTTGCTAGTCTCTGTAAGAGGAGTAGAAGTTTGTGATTGTTTTATGACTTCCAGAAGCCACACCAGATCTGATCAATGCTCTTGTGTGTGTATTATTGACATTTAGGTGCTAAATCCTGGCAGTTTCTAGCAATGGGGGGGGGGGGTTGCATGGGAACCAGAAGTCAGACAACCAGATGTATGTGATGTCATTCTCTATAGAAATAATGTTTCAATATCAGGTGAGACAATAGTCTCAGGGCAGTCTGTTTCTTGGAACTTGACACAGAAGAATCCTTCACCTACTTCATCTTGCCTTGCTCTATTAAGTAAATAGGATCAATAATTCTCCAGATCAGTCAGGAAACTATAGTGGGAGTGGTTAAGTATTGTTCTTCTGTAACTGTGTGAATCTTCAGCTGTGTTATTTTTATTATTTCCTGTGATTTAAACTCTGGTGTTTACTATAAATAGATATTTCATGTTTTCCTGTTCTTTTATTATTTTTTTTAAATATATTTAAACTGTCCACTGTAGTAAAAACACGGAACAAACTTCAGGAACCACACAAAGGAAACCAACGGCCTGTAAACTCCCAAAGGAAATCCAACAGCAAACTCAGCTGGAGTACACCCAAAGTAAGCAGCTATACAAGCAGATAAATCCAATAAGCGAAAAACTGAAAGCTGAAAACTGGAAAACTGGAAAAACTCTGGCAAAACTGCTTTATTTAAGCCTTAAAAATATAGCTTTTCGTCAGTCCACAGACTAACTTCTTCAGAAACAATGTATCCAAAAAAAGTTTCAACAGTACTCTTGGCTTTAAAAACTCTGAGTAATGACATCACTTCCTCAAATTGACTTAAAGGGATAGCACACCCTCTTTCCATCACTATGATCATCACACTCAAGTATTCATACAATAATATAATTCCACTTAAAAATTAGATGAATGGAATTAAAAATACAATAATAAAAGAATATATATATATAAAAAAAATAAATAAAAAATAATATTATAATGAAGTCAAATATGAACATTATAATTATAAATGTACATATTCTAACTAAAAACCTGATGCAGCAAATACAAATTCCCAAACTGCATAAAATTCACTGCTCCGTTTCTATATGTGACTCTCCTATTTACCAAGTGTGATGGGGTTCAACATCTAAAAAAAAATTATAAAAATTATATAACATTTATGTAAAATTTTTATAAAATTTTATTCATGTAAACATGCATAAATATAAACTCATTAAAATACCCCATATTTAATTTAACTACCTCTCCAGGCTCTTTAACTTTAAAATGCATGAAATAGACAACATGCCATTGAGACCTGGAGAAGCAAATGCTCTGAGTCTCAATTGCCAAAGCAATTCCTTCCTTTCTAATAATAATGAATCCTTCCCTTTTCCATGTCTGGTATTTATATGATCAATAGCCATAAATCCAAATCCAATCTCAGGATGCTCTTGAATGTGTTTAGCTAGGGCATTTTCTTCCTTGTTCTTTTTTATAGCATAATCATGTTCATATATGCATTAGCACAGTTTCCTGTCCGTTTTCCCCACATAGAAACACGGACAGGAAAGACATACCGCCAAATATACAACATGAGAACTTTTACAGTTATATCTTCCTTTTACTGTATAGATGTTGTTCCGGATATAAAACTGTTGCCCCATTTTGACAAATCTGCAATATCTACATCAATTGCATGTATACATACCAGCCCTTATATTTGTACCTCCCGACTGGCCTTCCAAAATGTTCTTTAGGCCAGGGCCCTTCCTATATGTAAACTGAACTAGGGGACCCAATTGCTGCAGCCCGTCAAACTCACTGATAGCGACTGCCCAAAATCTTTTTATAATAGAGCTGATTTCTGGGGCATCCAAACTATATGTCATTACATACCTCATGGACTGATTAACGGACTGAGGATTCTCATCTGTCCCATTATCTACATTCAGTGACCCCTGATGGAAATTCAATAGCGGTTGGTAAAATCCAACCCTTCTCTTCTGCTGTACCTCCATTATTAGCTCTACCAACATGGGGGTCGGGTAGCCTCTATTAGAAAACAATTCTTTGATGTTTTCCATTTCTACCACAAAATCATCATCTAAGGTCACCATTCTAGCCGCTCGGACTAACTGTCCTTTCACGATGGCACGTTTTTGGTGATATGGGTGATTACTCTCAAAATGAAGGTAGCTATTGGACCATGTCGGCTTTCGATAAATCTTGGCTACCATGCACCCATTTTCAGGTGATTTTATTAACTCCACATCTAAATAAGACACCCTCATTTCATGATACTCCCAGGTGAATTTCAAAAACTCAGTGGAATTGTTGAACTCCTTCACCAAACTGTTCGCTACCTCCCTATTTCCTTCCATAACAATAAAAATATCATCCAAAAACCTCGTATACAGATGGACCCTCTCTGCTAAAAATGGATGCTTGAACACAAAATTGCTCTCCCACGATGCCAAAACCAAATTGGCAACGCTCCCCCCACATGGTGACCACATTGGGACCCCTTTTATCTGATGATAATATTTCTGATTGAATGTCACAAAATTGCAAGTGAGAATTATGTCTAAAAGCTCTCTCACCATTAAGATCTCCTCTTTTGGGGCGCCCCTTGCCTATAACCTTTCCTCTACCCATTCTAACGCAATGTCATGGGGTATGGAAGAGTACAAGTCAACCACATCTATGGCTAGAAAGACCTCACCTGGATTCAGGGTATAAGACTTCACCCTTGCCAGAAAAGACCATGAATCCTTAGATATCTGCTCTTCGAGTTTGACGTATTTTTTCAATATGGTATCCACCACCTTGGCTGCTGCATAAGTTATGCTCCCTTTTGCACTAACCAGTTGTTTCATTGGTGGATCATGGACATCCTTGTGGATTTTAGGATTTCCAAAAACCACTGGTATTCTCGGAGATGCCATAGTTATATAATTAAAAACACTCTTGTTTATAGACCCATTCATGTACATGTCTTCAAAGTACATCTGGATCCTAGTTAAATGCCCATTCAACACATTCAAGGAAATAGGCACATAACTCTCCGAAGACAAAATTGTCTCAATTCTCTCATTATAATCCACCAATTCCATCAATACTAACCCACCCCCTTTGTCTGGCTGCATCACCCGAACTGAAGAGTCTTTCAGGAGTTTCAATAACTCCCACTCTTCTTTCGTGATGTTGTACTTAGAAGTGGCCCTCAACTCCATAGAGCAGCAAATTTCCACTTCACACATTCTCTCAAAGAGTGACAGTGATGGATGTATTGGGGGGGTTGAAAGTACTGGGAATGTGAAAGGGAGTTAATGTGGCACCTATGTTCCTCAACATCAAACTCAAATTACATTTCCTAATGAACAACTTCAAATCCAATAATGACTCTGCCAAGTCTGCTCTTTTACTAGGCACGAAGGACATGCCTTTAGCTAATAAGTCCACCAACTCCATCGGAGGCTGAAAAGAAGAAAAGTTATATATTTTAAAGTCCTTCTTAGAGTTAAACAGGATTTTAGGCTGATCATAATCAGACCGGGTAGTGTCTAGGTCTTCTTCATCCGAGTTTTGTTTTTCGATTGTTTCTTCTCCGGTGATGGCTCTTGGGTCGAGGCCATCCCCTGAAAAATTGCCTCATCCTCATCATTATTAAACAAATTTGGCTGATTTCCCATATTCATCTTTTCTGTCCAAGATTCAGTCATCACCGCTTGAGATGTCGTTTTCGGTTTTGTGTTGATATGAGGCCCTCCTTCCCGACCACATGTCCAATGTCGGGTCCCCGGTATATGCGTATCTGGCATCAACGAATTGCCCTGAGATTTGGGGGACTGGGGTACGCTACCCCTTCTTTATATGCCTTTATGTCTCTCTGCAATTTTTGTGTTTTCAGCATGTTAATCTTGGTCATATGCTGGTCTATACTTTTAAAAGTCCGATCGTAAACAAACTTAAACTTAGAAAATTCCAAGTCGTTCATGACAGATGTATTTAATAAGTTCAAATCATTCATTAAAATGTCTATAGCTGCTTGATAATGGGAACGAATCAAGTTCAATAATTCGAACCCATGTTTGTCGAACAATTCCACCAAATCTTTATGGAACTGTGACCCCTCTGCCAGCCCCGTAGGGTACTGCCAGGACCTCAGCCCCTTGGGTACCACCTTTGCATGTTCACACTCTTTGAAGTACGCCACCTCAAGTTGAAGCTTTCTTAATTTAAATAATTTTTGGTCAAACACCGATAATCTCTCCCCCAAAGGCACCACAGGTATAATTGATTCAACTGGCCCCAAGTCACAGTTAGAGAAAGAAAAAGGACGATCCAACCACTGTGAAAGCGTGTACCCCAACTGTACATCTCTGTCACATGCGTTCATATTCACATTTGTTCTCCCATCTGGCAAAGCCATTATTGATGACTGAAAAGACTTACCAGCTTGGCCTGGTGGAATACTGTCAGACACTGACCTCGACCCACAAACTGATGCAAAAGTCAAAGATTCTTGTAAAACAGACTTACCTGTTGGGATGCTGCCAATACATAATCCACACATTGGGACAAACTCTCAACTTTATCAGTTAGAAGGCTAATAAGTACCGTCAAATTACCAGTCTCTGCTGTACTGGAGATGCCAGAGGAAGCAACCGCCGATGAATCCATGACCAACTCAAGTAAAAACACGGAACAAACTTCAGGAACCACACAAAGGAAATCGACGGCCTGTAAACTCCCAAAGGAAATCCAACAGCAAACTCAGCTGGAGTACACCCAAAGTAAGCAGCTATACAAGCAGATAAATCCAATAAGCGAAAAACTGAAAGCTGAAAACTGGAAAAACTCTGGCAAAACTGCTTTATTTAAGCCATAAAAATATAGCTTTTCGTCGGTCCACAGACTAACTTCTTCAGAAACAATGTATCCAAAAAAAGTTTTTATAAAAATTTTTTTAGATGTTGAACCCCATCACACTTGGTAAATAGGAGAGTCACATATAGAAATGGAGCAGTGAATTTTATGCAGTTTGGGAATTTGTATTTGCTGCATCAGGTTTTTAGTTAGAATATGTACATTTATAATTATAATGTTCATATTTGACTTCATTATAATATTATTTTTTATTTATTTTTTTATATATATATTCTTTTATTATTGTATTTTTAATTCCATTCATCTAATTTTTAAGTAGAATTATATTATTGTATGAATACTTGAGTGTGATGATCATAGTGATGGAAAGAGGGTGTGCTATCCCTTTAAGTCAATTTGAGGAAGTGATGTCATTACTCAGAGTTTTTAAAGCCAAGAGTACTGTTGAAACTTTTTTTGGATACATTGTTTCTGAAGAAGTTAGTCTGTGGACTGACGAAAAGCTATATTTTTAAGGCTTAAATAAAGCAGTTTTGCCAGAGTTTTTCCAGTTTTCCAGTTTTCAGCTTTCAGTTTTTCGCTTATTGGATTTATCTGCTTGTATAGCTGCTTACTTTGGGTGTACTCCAGCTGAGTTTGCTGTTGGATTTCCTTTGGGAGTTTACAGGCCGTCGGTTTCCTTTGTGTGGTTCCTGAAGTTTGTTCCGTGTTTTTACTTGAGTTGGACATGGATTCATCGGCGGTTGCTTCCTCTGGCATCTCCAGTACAGCAGAGACTGGTAATTTGACGGTACTTATTAGCCTTCTAACTGATAAAGTTGAGAGTTTGTCCCAATGTGTGGATTATGTATTGGCAGCATCCCAACAGGTACATGACACTGAGCCAAAGTCTGTTTTACAAGAATCTTTGACTTTTGCATCAGTTTGTGGGTCGAGGTCAGTGTCTGACAGTATTCCACCAGGCCAAGCTGGTAAGTCTTTTCAGTCATCAATAATGGCTTTGCCAAATGGGAGAACAAATGTGAATATGAACGCATGTGACAGAGATGTACAGTTGGGGTACACGCTTTCGCAGTGGTTAGATCATCCTTTTTCTTTCTCTAACTGTGACTTGGGGCCAGTTGAATCAATTATACCTGTGGTGCCTTTGGGGGAGAGATTATCGGTGTTTGACCAAAAATTATTTAAATTAAGAAAACTTCAACTTGAGGTGGCGTACTTCAAAGAGTGTGAACATGCAAAGGTGGTACCCAAGGGGCTGAGGTCCTGGCAGTACCCTACGGGGCTGGCAGAGGGGTCACAGTTCCATAAAGATTTGGTGGAATTGTTCGACAAACATGGGTTTGAATTATTGAACTTGATTCATTCCCATTATCAAGCAGCTATAGACATTTTAATGAATGATTTGAACTTATTAAATACATCTATCATGAACGACTTGGAATTTTCTAAGTTTAAGTTTGATTACGATCGGACTTTTAAAAGTATAGACCAGCATATGACCAAGATTAACATGCTGAAAACACAAAAAAATTGCAGAGAGACATAAAGGCATATAAAGAAGGGGTAGCGTACCCCAGACCCCCCAAATCTCGGGGCAATTCGTTGATGCCAGATACGCATATACCGGGGACCCGACATTGGACATGTGATCGGGAAGGAGGGCCTCATGTCAACACAAAACCGAGAAAGACATCTCAAGCGGTGATGACTAAATCTTGGACAGAAAAGATGAATATGGAAAATCAGCCCAATTTGTTTAATAATAATGATGAGGATGAGGCAATTTTTCAGGGGGTGGCCGTGACCCAAGAGCCATCACCGGAGAAGAAACAATCGAAAAACAAAACTCTGATGAAGAAGACCTAGACATTACCCGGTCTGATTATGATCAGCCTAAAATCCTGTTTAACTCTAAGAAGGACTTTAAAATATATAACTTTTCTTCTTTTCAGCCTCCGATGGAGTTGGTGGACTTATTAGCTAAAGACATGTCCTTCGTGCCTAGTAAAAGAGCAGACTTGGCAGAGTCATTATTGGATTTGAAGTTGTTCATTAGGAAATGTAATTTGAGTTTGATGTTGGGGAACATAGGTACCACATTAACTCCCTTTCACATTCCCAGTACTTTCAACCCCCCATGCATCCATCACTGTCACTCTTTGAGAGAATGTGTGAAGTGGAAATTTGCCACTCTATGGAGTTGAGGGCCACTTCTAAGTACAACATCACGAAAGAAGAGTGGGAGTTATTGAATCTCCTGAAAGACTCTTCAGTTCGGATGATGCAGCCGGACAAAGGGGGTGGGTTAGTATTGATGGAATTGGTGGATTATAATGAGAGAATTGAGACAATTTTGTCTTCGGAGAGTTATGTGCCTATTTCCTTGAATGAGTTGAATGGGCATTTAACTAGGATCCAGATGTACTTTGAAGACATGTACATGAATGGGTCTATAAACAAGAGTGTTTTTAATTATATAACTATGGCATCTCCGAGAATACCAGTGGTTTTTGGAAATCCTAAAATCCACAAGGATGTCCATGATCCACCAATGAGACAACTGGTTAGTGTAAAAGGGAGCATAACTTATGCAGCAGCCAAGGTGGTGGATACCATATTGAAAAAATACGTCAAACTCGAAGAGCAGATATCTAAGGATTCATGGTCTTTTCTGGCAAGGGTGAATTCTTATACCCTGAATCCAGGTGATGTCTTTCTAACCATAGATGTGGTTGACTTGTACTCTTCCATACCCCATGACATTGCGCTAGAATGGGTAGAGGAAAGGTTATGGGCAAGGGACGCCCCAAAAGAGGAGATCTTAATGGTGAGAGAGCTTTTAGACATAATTCTCACTTGCAATTTTGTGACATTCAATCAGAAATATTATCATCAGATAAAAGGGGTCCCAATGGGGTCACCATGTGGGGGGAGCATTGCCAATTTGGTTTTGGCATCGTGGGAGAGCAATTTTGTGTTCAAGCATCCATTTTTAGCAGAGAGGGTCCATCTGTATACGAGGTTTTTGGATGATATTTTTGTCGTTATGGAAGGAAATAGGGAGGTAGCGAACAGTTTGGTGAAGGAGTTCAACAATTCCACTGAGTTTTTGAAATTCACCTGGGAGTATCATGAAATGAGGGTGTCTTATTTAGATGTGGAGTTAATAAAATCACCTGAAAATGGGTGCATGGTAGCCAAGATTTATCGAAAGCCGACATGGTCCAATAGCTACCTTCATTTCGAGAGTAATCACCCATATCACCAAAAACGTGCCATCGTGAAAGGACAGTTAGTCCGAGCGGCTAGAATGGTGACCTTAGATGATGATTTTGTGGTAGAAATGGAAAACATCAAAGAATTGTTTTCTAATAGAGGCTACCCGACCCCCATGTTGGTAGAGCTAATAATGGAGGTACAGCAGAAGAGAAGGGTTGGATTTTACCAACCGCTATTGAATTTCCATCAGGGGTCACTGAATGTAGATAATGGGACAGATGAGAATCCTCAGTCCGTTAATCAGTCCATGAGGTATGTAATGACATATAGTTTGGATGCCCCAGAAATCAGCTCTATTATAAAAAGATTTTGGGCAGTCGCTATCAGTGAGTTTGATGGGCTGCAGCAATTGGGTCCCCTAGTTCAGTTTACATATAGGAAGGGCCCTGGCCTAAAGAACATTTTGGAAGGCCAGTCGGGAGGTACAAATATAAGGGCTGGTATGTATACATGCAATTGATGTAGATATTGCAGATTTGTCAAAACGGGGCAACAGTTTTATATCCGGAACAACATCTATACAGTAAAAGGAAGATATAACTGTAAAAGTTCTCATGTTGTATATGTGACGGTATGTCTTTCCTGTCCGTGTTTCTATGTGGGGAAAACGGACAGGAAACTGTGCCAACGCATATATGAACATGATTATGCTATAAAAAAGAACAAGGAAGAAAATGCCCTAGCTAAACACATTCAAGAGCATCCTGAGCATGGATTTGGCTTTATGGCTATTGATCATATAAATACCAGACACGGAAAAGGGAGGGATTCATTATTATTAGAAAGGAAGGAATTGCTTTGGCAATTGAGACTCAGAGCATTTGCTTCTCCAGGTCTCAATGGCATGTTGTCCATTTCATGCATTTTAAAGTTAAAGAGCCTGGAGAGGTAGTTAAATTCAATATGGGGTATTTTAATGAGTTTATATTTATGCATGTTTACATGAATAAAATTTTATAAAAATTTTACATAAATGTTATATAATTTTGATAAAAATTTTTTTAGATGTTGAACCCCATCACACTTGGTAAATAGGAGAGTCACATATAGAAACGGAGCAGTGAATTTTATGCAGTTTGGGAATTTGTATTTGCTGCATCAGGTTTTTAGTTAGAATATGTACATTTATAATTATAATGTTCATATTTGACTTCATTATAATATTATTTTTTATTTATTTTTTTATATATATATTCTTTTATTATTGTATTTTTAATTCCATTCATCTAATTTTTAAGTAGAATTATATTATTGTATGAATACTTGAGTGTGATGATCATAGTGATGGAAAGAGGGTGTGCTATCCCTTTAAGTCAATTTGAGGAAGTGATGTCATTACTCAGAGTTTTTAAAGCCAAGAGTACCGTTGAAACTTTTTTTGGATACATTGTTTCTGAAGAAGTTAGTCTGTGGACTGACGAAAAGCTATATTTTTAAGGCTTAAATAAAGCAGTTTTGCCAGAGTTTTTCCAGTTTTCCAGTTTTCAGCTTTCAGTTTTTCGCTTATTGGATTTATCTGCTTGTATAGCTGCTTACTTTGGGTGTACTCCAGCTGAGTTTGCTGTTGGATTTCCTTTGGGAGTTTACAGGCCATTGGTTTCCTTTGTGTGGTTCCTAAACTTTCCACTGTGGCTGGTCCTTTAGAGAATATTTAACCTTGGAGAGTACATATATCTATTGGTGGCATTGTGGCCACTCCTGAAGCATGGCTGTTTGGTCAATATCAGCATTTGTATTAACATTAATTTCACTCAGTATAATTGGGTACCCTTGTAATAGCCTTAGGTTGCTGGCTTTGTAGTGTCTTATGGCAGTGGTAATATTATAGCTTGGGCGGAAGGGGGCACAGCTGGTAAATCTGTGTCAACCTTCCCCAGGTGTGTGTGTGTGTGTGTGTGTGTCAGCTACTTGGAGCAGGAAAGCAAAGCACTGGTTTCAGAGAGAGGGTGCTAGTGGACTTGGCGTGGACACTCAATTGAGGACTTAAACCTATAGCTGTGGTAGTGGGAAGCCTTACTAGGGCCCTGGAGGGAGACAGTTATAAAGAAATCCAGACTCCAGGCTGACTGTGTTCCCTGTGTGCTCTTAAGGGAAATTGTGCTTGATGTAGAGAAGTCTGCATCTAGAAATACTGAGTGTATCCATTTGTATTCCAAGTGATTGTCCCTCTCCAGTGTCAGTGGTGAGGATTCTGGCTCCTTGATTATTAGCCCAGAGTGGGGATGTCACAATGCCTCACATTAAATGATGTACAGTTGTGTATAGCAGCTGTAAATATCAGTCTCTGCTCACAGTTTCTTCACTCTCTTGGCATTTAGCAGGCATTCAGAAACAGGATACTTTACAGTCATTTTGATGAATGGGTTCATATGTTACTGAGGACATATGTACTTCAGAATTACAGTTTGGTATATTGGTAACATCAGGAAGTACAGAAGAGGCACCAACTGTCGTGTTCAGAACAGTTCTTTAACTCCAAAACAAGCTCTGTAAAAGGTACTGCTGTCAGTTCCTGGTATCGACCTCCCATGTCAAGTAACCTCACTAACATTTCACATTTCCGAGATGGAGACAGTCCTGTCTTCTACAGCTGTCTTTTATTATGACTTAATACATGTCCATTTGAAGCTTCAATTACATAGGATCTTGGGGTATCAGCTTGCTTAGTGACCACATCTTCTAGCTGCTTTGAGTGTTTGTCATGTGGATTTTAGATTCTAATAACTTCTCTTTTTTAATACCTTTATTGAATTTATTGTGCTGTACACAGTGGCTTGGGTATTATACAGTAAAAGAAAACAAACCATAGCACACAATTTGCATTTTCATAAATTATACGTATGTGTTTTCTTTTAGCAATTGTCATTCCTTCCAAGACTACATAAATTCCTTTCCTTTGACCCAACTCTCCATCCTTTGAACATTATTATGCAGTTTGCTCCTTCCCTTTTCTAAATTTCCCATTCTTTTATCTACTTTGCAATATTCACTACTTTGATTACTATTGGTTTAGATTTTGATTTCCATTAATAGTAATTGCTTTTTTTGGCAGCCAAGAGCATTAAACCTACTAAGGCCGTATCCATGTCTAGGCAGTTCAGATTCTATATCCCAGCTCAAAAGAGTAATTTCCTTAGTTGCTGTCATTTGCTACCCCAACGTTGTTAACAAAGTACTTTGTAGGGAATTTTTAAAAGTGTTTTTTTTTCTGGATTTATCAAGTAAAGAATATCAGAGAAGAAATCAAAATTTTCTTGATTGCTATGCCAGATATATCCTTGAATTTGTGAATCCTTTGTTTTCTTTGCCAATGGCTCTAAATGTAAAGCAAATAACAAAGAAGAAAGAGGATATACATGTCTGGTTCCTTTGTTTTAACATAGCCTGTTGAAGAGAAACTCTTCCACATTAATTCTTTCATCTGACCATCCATTTATCCTCCTGCTTAACTCCATTATTTTATTAGGGAACACAATGTTACCATTGCCTTACTTATAAAGAGAGGTTTTGCTAGGATGGCTTGAGGAGGACAGCCATCCCAGGTGCAAGGTGTTAGGGGGGCTCTTGATCTTCTTTGTTAGAAACCTCTGATGTCTGTCTAATTGCTGCAGGTGCTTAGTATGGTACATACCAAACGGGGATTTATACTCAGTTATGGGTTGGATAAGTGTCGAGTATAGGTTCATAGGTTGGCACTAGGCTATCGGCCCTAGGGCCTATGCAAGCCCAGCCATAACAATTCCCTGGAAATTTCTTCCCACAATATTTACTTCTCTGGGCCCTTGTCTAGCAGGGTGACTGACATGATCCCCGGGGTGAATTTCCTATCTCCCATCCAATCATCAAGGTTTCTTTTGAAGAGGGCCAATGAGGTGCTCTGCTTGACATGTCTATTCCAGAGTATGGGGAGTCTCTGGGTCAGGAACCTATTCCTCCAGCATGTTTTGTTCATTGTGATGACAAGGCTTAGATCCCTGGAGCGTGTGGCTCTGAGGGATTGGGATTTCTTTAAGTGGAGCATGTCCAGCAGCTCAGGGTTTGACATGGCCTTGTATGTTAAGCAGAGATCGCCTCTGAGTAGACGATATGCCACAGAGTATAGCTGGAGTTTTTTTAGATGGTCAGCATATGGCATCTGCTTAAGGCCTGTGATTCTTTTAGTGAGGTATTTCTGTGGCCTTTCCAGCTGTTGCAGATGTCTTGTAAGGTACATACCAAATTATGCTCTATAATGGGTCTAATGAGGGATGAGTACAGTGGGACAATGACCTCCTTTTTTCTGGATGAAAAGTCCTTAGTGATGAGGTGTGCCACATAGAAGGATTTCCTGACTGTTGTGGCAATGTGGTTATCGAAAGTGAGACCACTGTCCACCTGTGTCCCTAAGTCTCTCATCACAATTTCGATGTTTAACGTCCTGCCACCTATGTGGTAATTCATGGGTACAGGAGAGTTGTAACTTCTTTTGCTTTTGAGGTGATGCCTTTACTAATCAAGTGAGCTATGTGGAAAGCTTTCCTTACAAAGGTAGACACGTGGTGACTGAAGTTAAGATCACGGTCAACCTGTGATCCCAGGTCCCTTACCACGTCATGGGTACTTAAGGTATTGTTGTTGATTTGATAGTGTGAAGGGACATTGTTTGTGATGAAGGGAATGATGATGCATTTCTTTGCATTCAGTTTGAGAATGTGACTAATATACAAGTTGTTGGTTTGTGTGAGACCCTCCTGGAGTACACAGACATAATTTGGGGATTCAATGATTGCACCTAGTTTGCAGTTGTCTGCAAACTTGGTCAGCCATAACCCTTTAGTTTTGACCTGAACTTCTGAGAAGTATATACCAAACAGTAGGGGGCTCAGCACTAACCCCTGTGGCACCCCACTTGTGACAGATCTGCTGATTGATATGGAGTCACCCACTTTGATAGTGTGTGTCCAGTTCCAGTTTATGAGCCAGGTGGCAACCCATCTTACAATGAAGAGGGTTTGCATTCAGTTTTCTAAGTATATTAGTAATGGCTGAATGTGGAATTGTTTTGAAAGCCTTTGCCAAGTTGAGGTATGCTGTGTGCAAAGACTTGCCCTCCTCAGTGGCCTTGGTCACACTTTCAAAGAAATCCACCAGATTTAGCAGGCAGGATCTGCTCTTCACGAAGCCTAATTGGGTAGGCTGTAGGGTTTGGAGGTCATCTATGTTTTTATTTATTTGATATTCACAACTTTTCTTCTGGTTGATAAAAATATGCCTGACCTGTGTATGAGACTAAAAGGACTAAAAACATTTTCACTGCTTGTATTTTGCTATCCATATCCATAAAACAGAGCTTCCAGTTTCTCAGTTTTTGATTTATCATTTTAGTCTCTCCCGACATATCCTTTGTTGCCATAATAGAATCCATTTTAATCCATACTCCTAAGTACTACATTTTGGGTATTGCTGAACCAATTTGTGTGTGGGTACATAATTTACAGCTATTGCCTTTGTTATATCTTTATTAATGTTGTATCCTGTAAAGACTTGAAACTGTCTCAGAATGTTCCACAACACAGAAAAGACCTTTTCAGGTGTTATCAGGTGTAAAATCATATCATCTACAAATAAAGCCAACTTTTCTTGATTAATCATATGCTTGAATTTCTGAGTACCTTATTTTCTTTGCAAGTGGTTCTAAATATAATGCAAATAACAAAGGGGAAAGAGGACACTGCTGCTTGGTTCCTTTGCTCAAATAGAACTTATCAAGGAGGAACCCCCACACACTTTAATTTTCACCTCCGATTAATCATATGTTCTCCTAATCAGCTTTGTAATTTTATCAGGGAAAGCAAATGCTTCCATTTCCCTATTCATAAAATCCCAGTTTACTCTGTTGAATGCTTTCTCTGCACCAAGACCCACCAACAACAGTGTTTTTTTCTTGCAGTTTTCTTCTCTCTGGATCATCATTCCTATTAATATTGTCAGATGTGTGCTTTCCCTCCACAAAATAACATTGATCCATATTTATCTTTTTTGGCATAGCCTTTGCCGTTTTTTTAGCCATTGTAGACATAAACACTTTATAATCATGTTTTGGAATCAAAATAGGCCTATATGAAGCTGGATCTGATGGGTCTTTACCATCTTTACTTGTTGCAGCCACCATGCTATTCTTCCAGAATGTTGGTGCTTCTCCTCATTTTAAAATATTGTTAAAAAAAACTTCTAGATCTTTATCACATTCTTCCCTCCTAGCTTCCAAACATCCACAAGAATACCATCTGTTCCTGGAGACTTTCCCTTTAGATTGGTTATAACATCACAATTTATATCTCATCACCTCCTATCCCAACTGTTAGTAATTGAGCCCTGGCATATTTAATTATTTTGTAAACCTTTCCATTTCTACTTTTTCTTGATTTCCACATTTTCTGCTGTATACAGGCTTTCATAAAATTTCCAAAATATTTCTAAAACCTCTATAGGATGTCTGGTTATTTTCCTTGCTATAGGCTTTCTAAGGTGGCAACAACCCTTTCTACTTTCTGTTGCCTGACACATTGTGCTAAAGGCTTTTTTGCTCTGGAGTTATTATAAAAAACATTTGCTTAACAGCAACTTTTCTAAACTTATGCATATTATCGAGTAGCCCCATTATTTTTTCTTTAGTACTCTGCAATTGCGCCGCTTCTTGTTCTGTGAGATTCCCTCAATTCTGTAATACTTTAACCTTTGTCATTCCCTCTAAACAAGTCTTGTTACTTCTTAACTATATCTCTTTTTCTTTTCTTTCCATGATATTTTTAAAATCCACTGCAATTTTATCCCACTCCCTAGCTATATTTTCAGAATAAATTTCTATTTTCCATAATAATTCTTCAGTAATTTTCATTGCCTGTTCTTTAAATTCTTCTCTATTTAACAGATAGATGGCGGAGCTCCATTTTTATTTCAGTTATTATTGGTGCATGATCTGAAATAGTTATTGAATGTGTATCAAAACTTTTAATTGAATGCACGTGTTCCTATCAGATATAATTTCTGTCTAACCTAGCCCAGTTTTTTTTACCTGAGGAATAATATGTAAATTCTCTTCAAACTCCTACTACTGAATTCAAAACTTCTATATCAAATATTTTCATAAATTTCTTCATAAATCTACCCTCTTTTGTTCTAGTTTCCCTTCTAGGCCCAACCAGATAATTGTCACTGTTGCAACTCAAATTCCATTCCCCACCTATAAGTAATATTCCCTGCTGAAATTAATTATTTCTCATAGAATGTTCTTAAGCTCCATCATACCAGTTTTATAAGGAGTATAAATACATGCCAGCATAATACTCATCCATTGCCAGTAGCCCCGTAGTACTACAAATTTACCATTATTATCTTTTTTCCTCTTCTATCACTATTGGAGCTCCACTCACAATTAATATAAGTACTCCCCTTTTCCCAGATATTCCAATAATCATCCTGAAATCCTTTCTTTATCAAATTCACTTCTTTCCTAATCTGTCTTCTGTAGCATAGAAGTCCACTTACTATTGTGGAAGAAAAGCACTTTATATCAATTTTTACATATTAAACTTTTATTCCAGTTTCTGAGCTGTTTTGCCTGATTCCCTTGGAGGTTTTTTCTGTAGCACAGCTGTTTGCACTCAATTTTAATATAGCTCACTACTCTGTTTTGTATGTATCTGTGAGACCAAGACCATTCACATTCAAAGATATTATGGAAAAAGTTACCATTATGATAAGTTATTATTCCCACCTGTTATGTATAATAACTTTTTAAATGTCTCATTTCATCTTTTGTGTTACGAGCATATACTAATGTTTTGCATGTTGATCTTTTATACGGTTTTTTTTTTATCATATCTGTTTGAACCTATGTCACATCTTATAAGAGTTTTTGTTTTATTGAAAACCCTCAAAACACACACACACACACACACCACCTATTACTTAATACAAACTCACAAAACTATGTACATCTTCAAATAATGAAGTTTAACCCTCCTAATAAGAACAATTATCCCAGATTGACGTCCACACTCACAGGATTGAATTAACCTATAATAATAAGTTTTTTCCATGCTAAGATGCATGGTACAGCCTGTGCTTCTACTTACAATAAGTGTTGTCTGTTTTTGTCTTATCTTTATTCCTTACCCAGATATAGAAAGCAACTTGAATGCTTTGAGAAAACATTACTTCCTAGCCATTGAAAGAATGTCTTGACTATTGTTATTGCCTTCAGTCTGTCTCTGTAGAAACATGAGAACCAGATACACAGTTGCTTTACAATGCAAGCTTCTTATGTTGCACTGTGAACATTTATTTGCTAGAGGAAAACTTTTCATTATACCCAGTGTTCTTTTATTTACTTGTTTCCCTGTAAAACTTATTTGATCAAACCAAAGGCCTTAATCCAGTCAGTCCCCTATATAAAAGTAAGAAAAAGCTTATCAGTTTTACTTATTCTCTTCTGTCTAGGCTTTCTTCTTTTTTATATTGCAATGCCTACATTTCTTAAAAAAACAAGAGGAAAGAAAGAAGAAGGAAAAAAGAGGGGCAACTGTGTTTACTTTAGTATCCTTATTACACACAAAAATAACTTTAAAAAGTTTTACTTTATTGCATGCTGTATATATAATGTATTATAAAAATACTGTTAAGAACAAAATTTGTTTTATTTACAGTTACCTCTTTCCTTCCTTTCTCTTAGTGTTCTTCCAAACATTAATGACATGAAGTAGAGCATATGTTTTGGAGTCCCCTACAAGTTAAACAAAGTCAAAAATTCCAATATTTCTGGGTTTTCTTGTTCTGTCATATTTCACAAATGTAATTGATGCTGTCTAATCCCACATGTATTCATTAATTCATTAATTTCTGAATTTCTGGTTTTCTTTCTGTTGATCTTCATCTTCCAGATCCAGTCTCCTGTTCATTTCCAATGTACTTCTTGTTCTTCTGGTTAACTCCTCCGCTTTTTTTTTTTTTTTTTGGTCTCTCAAGCATTTTTCTTTGGAACACTAGAAAAGGTTTCACTGGCATAGTTTCTCTATAGTCTTTATTATCAGAAGAACAAGAAGCAGGACCCCCTTCTGTTTGATAGTTCACTTTTTGTTTGATAAACTTTTGTATTTCTTCCTTAGTGTGTATAGCATCAAAAAATGACTTAGACCCTAAAGAAAAAAAATGTTCTGAAGATAGCTGGATACAGCAGCTTGAATCTCACACCTGTTTCCCAACATTCCCTGATTGCTGGAATACATTTACTCCTCTTCTGCCTGGTGTACAGGGAATAATCATTTTCCACAAACACTTTACTATCTGTAACTTTTAGTACTTTGTCCTTTTGCCACAGTTTTGTCAAAATCAACTCCTTCTGCTGATAGGATTGCTTTCCCATGGCCAAGTTTGGAGCATACACACAATGTACCCTTTCAATTAAGATCAACTGCTGTGGAATACCATTGAAGTTGCTTATTTGTGCCTTCATAAAATTAATACAGTCTGTTCCTTCCAGGTTCTCTGGTACAGCAGATAATATCAGGTTTTCCTACATGCTCTGTCCTTTAATTCTACCATTTTTGATGCATCTCTTCTTGAGCAGTCTCACACTCAGCCAGCCTTTTCTGCATTTTGACCTCTGATTTTTGCAGTTTTAGCAGTTCATCTGAATATCTGTTTAAAGCTTCTTTCATTTTTCCAGCCTTTTGTTATTTGAGTTAATACACTCCTTCAGTGCTTCATTTATTTTAATTAGCTCTGAGCATATTTGACTTATCTTTTCCTCTAAATTACTGGAAGTCAAGTCTTGCACTAAAGCTAGAGCTTGAACAGCTTTTCGCTGAACATCTGCAGGAGTCTTCCCAGCCAGTGTTTTCTCCTCACCTTTTGTGATTGATTTTCTTTCAGGATCTCTGAATTTCTTTTTTGTGAGCATCAAGGCAGAGCGCTTACTAGTCAGTAAATGAAATTTACCCCAAAAGACAAATTCACTGTCCCTCTTTTCTGAGTTTATATTTCACCCTGGGAGAGCTAAAATTAAGCTGTTACTCAGTGTGCATCCATCTTGGAAGTCCTCCTACTAGTACAGGTCTTGGCTACTTTCTCATGGCCAGATTTGCAGCATACATGTGATGTGCCCTTAAGCACTAGTCCAGTTGCTTATCTGCACTTTCATAAAACTAACAGACTATTCCATCCATTTTCTCTGGTACAACAAAAAAATCTTAGGTTTTCTCTTTGTGCTTTCTCTTTAAACGTCACTATTTTTGAAAGAGCTCTTCTTGAGAAGCATCATGGTCATTCAGCCTTTTCCCATTTCATCCTCTGTTTTTATGTAGTTGGATTAGTTTGTCCGAATAGCTATTTACATTTTTTTTAATTTTTCCCCGCTTTTTGTTTGACTTTATTAATACTTCAGTGTTTCACTTATTTTCAACACCTCAAATACATTTTATTTGTTTTGTTTTTTCTACTAAACTACCCTCTAAACCAAATCTGAAACTTGAACTGCTTTTTGCTGAACAGCTACAAGATTCTTTCCAGACAGATCCTTTTATTTTACTTTTCTTGTTGATTTTTTCTTTCTTTCTCCAGGTTTCCTCTTTGTTGGCATCCATGCTGTATAATTACTAGCCCAAAAATGAATTTTACCCAAATTGATAAATTCTATTGGCTTTGTTTTTCTGAATTTTTAATTTTCAGATTAGTAAAGTTCTGATCAACCTTTTGTTCAGTGTGAAGCCCTCTTGGAAGTCCCTGTCTAATAACTTCTCTTTGTTGATGTGAAGATGGTACTCTCAGTAATTTGTTATAATATGATTTCTGCTTTAGTTCATGTTTTTCCAGGCTGAATTTTACATTTGGTATGTATTTTCTCTGGCTACAGCAACATTGCTCATATAGGTATCTTTTCTTCATCCAGAACAGAGAAGGAGACAGACCTACTGGTTGCAATGACACCACACATTTTTTCAGTGTGATTTTTCTCCTCCATTACCTGGCAACCATCAACTTCCATGTTTTCTGTCTGACCCACTCTTTCCTCCTGGGTGAAAATGACCTGCAGAAACTGCCATATGAGCAGCCATAAAGAGCATTCCATTTATGGCATAATTCCTTATCTGAGAAGGAATTTGAGTTACTCTGAGGGCCACTATGCCTTACGTGTGTGACAGCAAGCTTCTGTGCACCAGCAGTGAAGGCTAACACAAAGGAAGTTGGTGAACTGCATGTATGCACCAGTGTTGCTTCTGTGTCTGCCATTCCTGCTCAGAGGGACATCATGCAACCACAACATGCACCTCCTCTTTCCCTCCCAGGATGGCCACACTCATCTTCTGCATGCTAGCTTCAACAGACACCCCCATCACTGACCAAACTCAGGGTTTTTGGGTCATAGTTGGAGCTTTTTGACTCTATGTTAGTAACACTAGCTGGCAAAACATTTTTATTGTTTGTGGCAGTCTGTAAGTCTCTGTACTTATTAATGTTAAGTGCTGAAACTCCTATTCTATGTGGACATCCTACAAAAGGGTCTCACTGAGACAGCTGCCTGGTGTCAAAGTCATGGCCTCAAGCCCAATGCCAAAAAGTGCATTGTTATCCCTTTTGGTAAAAACTCTGTACCCATGAACTACCACATAGGCGATAGTCTACTTAACACCGAAAGTGTGATAAGAGACCTTGGGACAGAGGTGGACAGTAGTCTCTCCTTTGATAATCACATTGCGACAGTAGTCAGGAAATCCTTCTACATGGCACACCTCATCACAAAAGGTTTCTCATCCAGGAAAAAAAAGAGGTAATTGTTCCCCTCTACTCATCACTCATTAGACCTGTTATAGAATACAATGCCCCTTTTGGTATGTACCTCACAAGACATCTACAACAACTAGAAAGGCCACAGAAATACCTCACAAAGAGAATTACTGGCCTCAAACAGATGCCCTATGCAGACCGTCTAAAAAAACTTCAGCTTTACTCTTTCGCATATCGCCTACTCAGAGGTGATCTCTGCCTAACAAACAAAGCTATTTCAAACCCAGAGCTGTTGGACATGTTCCACTAAAAGAAATCCCAATCCCTCCAAGCTACACACTCTAGGGACCTAAACCTTGTCACCACAATAAACAGAACATGCTGGAGGGATAGATTCCTGTCCCAGAGACTTCCCATACTCTGGAACAAGCTAGCTATCTATATCAAACAAAGCTCCTCATTAGCACTCCAAGAAAAATATTGATGATTGGATGGGAGATAGGAAATTCACCCCGGGGATCACTTCTGTGGCTCTGCTTAACAGGGGCACAGGAAAATAATTTTCTTGGGTGGCAAAAGCCAGGGTACTGTTTGGCTAGGCTTATATAGGCCCTAGGGCCAATAGCCTAGTACCTATCTATGAACCTATGAATTTTGAAATTGCAGATTGTGGCACATTTCAGATATAAGGATGTCTGGAATACCATGTTATGAACGATGTGAAAAATTTCTTTAAGAAATATTCAGACTAATTTTTTTTTTCTAGATCCTGCTGTTTTTACTGTCCATCAAGCCCTCCTTAATTGGACTTTGCTCATATTCTCCCATACTAGGTATCACCAGTATCAGAGGTAAGATCCATCCTGAGGAGCCTTCATCCAGGTATCCCTGAGGGTTGTTTGTGCTCTCGCAGGCATGTTGGCAGTGAGGGAATATTTGATAGGCCATAAACCCTCCACTGGGTGGGGAAGAAAGATAACTGACCTCTGTCATGATTGACCCACAGTGCTCTCCTTGTACTCATGCATGATTCAGTGCATTTGCAGTGAGAGATGCCACTGGAATGGCTTGATGGCTGAACACTCACCTATGGGCCAAATCTTTTGGTGCCACCACTCCTCTAGGAGATTGTGGCATTAGATAGTGCTAGTCTTTCCCTGTCTCCCCAAGGATAGGCATATTCATCCTCCCCATGTCAGCTGCAAGAGATACTCATCAGTGACTGAACTCACATCATCTGGGCCATAGTCAGGACTTTATCTCTATGTCAGTGGTGGCAGCACTCAAAATAACTGAATCTGATGATGCATCATATAGCTTTATAACTTCTGGATACCTTGAGTAATGGTCATTGCAAATAATATACTGACTGTCCTGAAGTGGAAAAATGTGAAGCTAATTTGCCGATGTGGTATTTCATGAGGTAGCATCTTGTCATGACAGTCAGGATACAGTGCTACCTCATACACATTAGTAAATACATCAGCATACTGCCCAAAATATCAAATGCAATGCCAGTATTCACATTTTTGTGTGCATCAGGCTTTTCAGCATTGCTGTAGACTGAATTGTGTTTGTTTGGCTTGACAACTGTAATGCATGAATGTGCAAATCATTAACTTTTTGAAGCTATGAACTATTGATTTCATAAATACCATATTTGTGTTTAAACTCAGTTATCTCCCCCATAGACTACCTGCAATCTTTAAAGTAATTCAAATTCTGCCCTAACTTTCATCATTACTTCAAAATCTTGAATTCCTTGTTCTCTTTTCTGCCCTTTGTCCCAGTGGGTACCAGGTGGACATTCTCTTCATTTTTTTCTCCTTTTATTATGTCCCTCACTGAGTTCCTGCACAATGTTCTACAAACCTCTCCTGGTCTTTGGTTAACAGCGGCGTA
Source organism: Protopterus annectens (assembly GCF_019279795.1). Taxonomy (NCBI): domain Eukaryota; kingdom Metazoa; phylum Chordata; order Ceratodontiformes; family Protopteridae; genus Protopterus; species Protopterus annectens. Next base: position 546,012,472 of record NC_056730.1, on the reverse strand, counting down.
TATAGACCTAGAATTTTTATTCCCTCTCCCTCTCTTTTGCTTCTCTGCCATTAATTTCCAGTTTGCAGTATACTTTATATTTTACAGTACACAAATTCGCCCTGATCTGTTTTCTTTAGTAGTAGGATTTCAGGTCTGGCATACCCAGTCCTCCTTGTTCAATGGACAGTATTAACTTTTCCCAATTCACTCTATGTTTCTGATTGTTCCAAAAGAACATCATAATCTCTCTGTTTATTCTACCACACACTCCATCCTCTGGTTTGACAGACCATGCCTGTCCTGCACATGATACCATGGGAACCAAACAAAACAAAAAAACATCTTTGTGGGGTGAATTTTGTAGTCTTTATCCATGGTCATCATTTCCATCTCCTGCATATACTATCTCTTTCTTTAGTCATATCCCTAAGTATTTCCGTCTTTCATGACCTTACAAAAAGGTTATGATTGTACTAATTCAGATGTTGGGGTGTGATTTAAAACTATTGCTTTTGTTTTACCCTCTTTTATTTTGTATACTGCTATTGTATTATGTTTTTTTAGGAATGCAATATGTTAAGTATATCTTGTTCTGGATTTACATACATACATACAAATATTTCAAGCACGGGCATTAACACCCTTCTAGCTTGAGTGCAGCAAGGTTTTAAATGAGGAGAGACTGCTGGTGATGCGAATAAGAGATGGTAGAGATTTCCAGAGGCGAGCAAGAGAGAAGGACATTAGGGGATTCCCAGCCGATGTGTGGGTTTGTGCAATTTAATTCATTTTTGGGAATTAGATCTTAGAAGTCATTCCGGTTCATACATTTCAAAGATAGTGGCTAAGGAGGTACAATGAGAGGGGTTCTAAATGAGTTTGTGTGCTTGGATGAGTTTGGTATAAGTGAGGAGGCTAGGTAGCTCAAGCCAGTTTCATTGGTGAAGAGAATTACAATGGTGAGAAATGGCTCTGTGACCTGCTGCAAATTTTGATATCTTGTTGTAATAAGAGGAGAGTGTTGTTTTGAGGGAGGATTACAGGTTGATGAGGATAGATGCACCATATAGGAGGGATGGGGTGGTATAAGTATTGGCTAGTATGAGCCTGGTGGAAGGAGAAATATAGCGATTACGGTGTATAGCATACCAGTTTTTTGTGTTTTTTTTTATATTTACTTATAAATGTTTGTCGAATTTTAGTTGATCATCTATGAGTACTCCTAGTAGTTTAGTGTCAGAGACTATCCTTAGGGGAGTATTATTTTTGCTGGTGATTATGAATGAGTGTTTATCTAGGGAGGAGGTTTTGGAGGCAGTGAATAACATATGTTTAATTTTGGTTTCATTAAGAGCCAGATGGTTGTCTAGCATCCACTGCTCAGTAGAGGAGAAGGCGTTTTGGGTAAGCTTATTTAGAGTGGGGACAGAAGGGGAGGAGCAGATAATGGTAGAATCGTCTGCATATTGGATGAGACTGGAGTTTGGAATGGCTTGGTAGACATCATTAATGAATATATTGAATAGTAGGGAGCCTAAAATGGAAACTTGGGGGACACCTGTGTGTATATTAAGGAAGGGTGAAGTGGCTTTATTCCATTTGACTGCTTGTTCTCTGGTTGTGAGGTTGCTGGAGAACCACTTTGTACAGGAAGGGGATAGGTTTAGTTTGGAGAGTTTATTAAGAAGCAGGAGAGGTCAAGGAGAAGGGTGGACACCAAATGGCCAGAACTGCAGGCTTTGTTAATTGTTTCAAGAAAGGAGAGGAGGGCAGTGGAGGTGCTATGACCAGGTCTGAATCCATGCTGAGTGGGGGTAAGAAGCTGGTTGTTGATGAGATAGGTTAAGAGTTGTTGGTGGATACATTTTTCAAGAAGCTTAGAAATAGGGGATAAGATAGCAATAGGGCAGAAGTTTGGAATGTCATTATTATTGCCTCCTTTATGTAGAGGAATAATAAAGGCTTTCATCCACAGCTGAGGGACCTGGCTTTCTGAGATAGACCAGTTAATTAGTATGTTGATAGGGAGAGCAATGGCTTCTGTGGCTACTTTTAGGAAATAGGAGGGAATTTCATCAGGGGCATTGGAACCAGGTTTTAATTTTAGGAGAAGTTTTTTTATGGTGGATATAGAGATGGGATTGATAGAGAAGGGTGGAGGTTGGGGGCAAGGGATACTAGGGGAGGAAGGGATGGGTGCAGGCTGAGGAGGGGGTCATAGAGGTGTTGGTGAAGGATGATGTTAGCTTGCTTATGGACTCTATGAAGAAAGAGTTAAATTGGATGGCTAAGTCCATGTCAGAGGCATCTGGGTTAGGGCAAGGGTTTTCTTTTTTTCCTGGGTTGTGGAAAGATGAGATTCCTTTCCAAAATAGTTTGGAATTGGTGTTATGGTTAGTTTGGAGAGTGGAGAAATAGGCTTTGCGTCTGAGGTAATAAGTTTTTTGACTTTATTTTGTAGTGTTATATATTCATTAAGGGTGATAGTGGTTTTATTTTTATGGTAATGTGTCCAGGCTTTGTCACAGAGTGCCTAGTAGCTAAGGTGTTTTTGGTTAACCAGAGTACGGGGTTACCTTTTGTACATTTTGTTTTCATAGGGGCAAAGGAATTGAGCTGGTTTGTGAAAGTAGAGTTAAAGTAGGAGAGAGCATTATCTAGGGGAAGAGTCTTTAATGGGTTCCAGTTTGTGCTTTTTAGTGCATTTGAGAAGGTTTCAGAACTGAAGTTCCAAAGGCAGCGAGTGGAAATATAGGTGTGAGTTAGTTGTATGGAAGAGGAAAGACGGTGGGCAAAAGTGAAGAAGTGGTCAGCTAGTGGGTCTGGGAGAATACCACTATCAGAGAGATATAGTGAGGATGGGATACTAGAATCCAGTCTGTTGTACTTCCAGTAATGGAGTTCTTGGAAGGCCTGGTAGTGGAATTGATTAGTTGTGTAAAGTTGTATAAGTTAATATTAAGTGAGTTAGTAGGAGATTGGATTGTGGCCCAGTTTATGTTCACGTCCCCCAGGATTATGGTCTTGTAAATAATGTTGGTGGAGACCCAGGAGAGAATATCTTCAAGGGATGAGATATTGTCTCCAGGGGGAATATAGAGGGAGAGAACAAATATGAGTTTATGCTTGTTTAGGTGGAGTAAGGCTGGTATCATTTCTGCCTTGCCAAATTTGGGAAAGGGTTTGGTATAGAAGGTGACTAAGAGGGATTCTGAGTAAAGGAGTGCTACACCCCCCCCCTGTTTTGTGTTCTGTCATTCCTTAACATGCGGTAGTTGGGAGGAGTTATTTCAGAATATTTTATATGGGGCTTAAGCCAGGTTTCTGAGATGGAGAGAATACTGGGCTGGTTATGTAGAAGCCAGGCATGAAGGTTTGGAATTTTGTTACATAGGCTGTGAATATTTAGAGCTGAGAAGTGGAGGAATTTGCCTGTTGCTTGGGGGTGGGGGGCTGGATTCAGTGTGGTATATGCGTGTGTGTGTGTGTGTGTGTGTGTGTGTGTGTGTGTGTGTGTGTGTGTGTGTGTGTGTGTGTATGTATTATATATATGTTATATACATTTATCTATCTATATCTAATATATATATATATATATATATATATATATATATATACTTGCATATTATATGTATGTTTTATATATATATGTATATATATATATATATATATATATATATATATACACACACACACACACACATATATATATATATATATATATATATATATATATATATACACACACACACACACACACACATACATATATATATATATATATATATATATATATATATATATACACACATATATATATATATATATATATATATATATCAGAGAAAGAGTTTAACATACTGACACACCTCTCAACAGCATGGGAGTGTGGTAGTGGTAGTAAAGTAAAGAACATGAGTATATAAACTGAGGGACAGACACAGATCATTAAACTGAGAGGGATATTCTTGAATATTAAAATCCACAGCTGAAACTTGAAACAGAAACAAAATGGACACAGACATGATTTAATACCTTTTATTGGACCAACATAGGTTTTACTTGAGCTTTCAGGCTAGCATGAGTCCTTCATGGGAAATTATTCCCTCAAACATGGGAAACAGGCTTCCTGTAAATGAGCAAACAGCTCTCATGTTCTTCAGCATAATTCACAGCACACTTGATAATGGCATACATCTCCCCTTCACAGACTGGCTATATGGAGTACACCATTTCAACTATAACTGCATCTAGCAATGCTGCACTCGTAACTAGACCTGCTGCTATTCTATCAACAACCACCCATGCTGTCTCATTTATTTTCTTTCTTTCCTTTTTTAAAGAAAATTTTTATTAATTTAACAAATTTATTCAGAGAAAGGAACAAATTCGACATCACATACTGTTTTACAAAGTTAGGAATACATTGAATCATCAAGGTAAGTTTATACAATTAACACATTAAGAGTCTTGGTATTTCAGTAGCAACATTCAAGGATATCCTAACCACTAAAAGTTTAGTCTGATTTATTGATGCTATTCTGATCACATCCTTTTCAGTTTTACTTAGTATTTCTGTTAAATTTAAAAATTCTTTGAACTTAGGAACTGAGTTTGATTTCAAATTTTTTTATAATAACTTTTCTAGCTACTGCCAATAAACTCCATAATGATGTTTTTGTTTGTTGTTGTTCTTTGCCTTTTACAGATAAATGAAGTAGAACATTTATTAGTATTATTGATTTAGTTAAAGAACAATTATCAGACCATAACCCCTTGAAAACATACCTTTCTTCCCAATATACATTTAATTTTTTACAATCCATAAACAAATGTGCCCAATCAGCTTTTACAACTTTACTACATCTCCAAAAAACTGAAGAAGTCATTTTACTAAACTTAGAGATTTTATAGGGAATAACAAACACTCTATGTATATATTCCCACATAAAAACTTTTCAGTATAAACTTGAAGATGTTTGACTGACTTAAGTAACAAAGTTTTATTCTTACCATCTCTTGAGTTACTCATTCCACTACTATCTAAAAAGTTCCAGAATTTTGCATCAAAAGTATTATTATTATTTACAATTTACTTCTATAACTTGGACAAGTTTCCTTTGTAGGCCTGCTTACCTCCAGTGATATCATTCATATGGTCATATAATGGGGAAATAGTGTTCCGTTCCTCTTCACTCATATTATCTATAAATCCATTTAATTTCTTACTGATGGATAATATTAACTGGTTAACAGATTCATCCAACTTATAATCTTTCACTAAATATTCTGGCGACTTAGCTTTTTCTTTTTGAAAACAATCAGAACATAATACTAATCCATTCCTTTTTAATAAATTCATTTTAACATTGTTTTGAGTTTCCTTAACTCTAGAGGTGTGTGCAGTATGAAATCACAAAAATTTCCATTTTGATATTAATAGATTTTTAAAAATATATTTCTTAAGTGTTTTAAGAGCTGAATTCATATATGCAGAGTCTAAAGATAGAAATGAATTTCCTTCTAAGGTATATTTTATTAACCAGATGAAAGGATTGTTGCACATTTCTAATTTATCATATTTGATAAACTTTTAAGAATTTCATATAATCTGTTCCTGAATTGTTTTCCATCAACTAGTGTAGGGTGAGTCTATCCAGAGTATAATAGTGTTAAAATCTGCAGCAGTATTTATTTGTTGACATTTGATTTCACAGAAAGTCAGACTGGGTAAGAATCCCATTTTTAGCAAAGGCCCGGGGGCAAAGCTCCAAAGTATTACAAAACATTTTAAGAACAATAATTTTACAATCTTCAAAAATAAAACAAAATCATCTGCAGTTTAAATAATTATAACAAATTAGAGATAATATAAAAGCATTGGTTAAGAATCCATACAAGCTATATGACAGTCATTTAATATATATAGAAATTTTAGACAGTTTGTGGGGAAATTAAAGGTAAGCTAGACTAATACAAGCCGGAACTGCAATATGAAGTGAGGGAAAACAGGCTTATGATATATTTAGAGAGAAAGTCAGGGTTGACAATTTGATAGAAGTGAAGAAGGGAGAGTAAGGATGCACAAGGAATGAAAAAGTACTTGTTCACATTTAGGGATATAGTTTATCCTGATTTTGATATAAGATTCTACATCTGAGAAGCTACTACCACCATACTCCCATAATTTTATATGATTTCTATAAGCAGTTCTCAGCTCTTTATGATACCATAAGAATGAGGTTAACATTTTTCCATTTATATCTGGCCATTATATATATATATATATATATATATATATATATATATATATATATATATATATATAGATATATGTATACATATATTACTATTAATGTCTGAATGTCTGCATACACATGGTTTGCTCTGGTAGCTATATTGGTTATATGACTGACAGATAGCTGTCTGGATATCTGGGCATGGCACCACAGGCCTGAGTGACGCTGAGATGGAAATTTTCTTGTTCACTCTGGGGATCCATTTCAGAGACTTCAGTTGGTTTAATTTCTCCAAGTCTTTTAGGTTTCTAATACCATGACTGGAGTGGACCCCATTCCTAAGTCAAAGTATGATTAAAGTTCTAGAAATTAGTATTGTTCCAATCATTGATCTTACCCAAAATTCTTTTGGCAGCACCTGCAATGTGCCCAGAATTGACTCCCTCTGCAATTCATATGGAATTACATGTATCAGTAACATTTCAAAATACATATAGGACTGTACATTCTTTTTTTGAGACCCACTGCTCCTACTACCATTGGAAGTGTCTGAGTATCCTTCTTCCACACTGCCCTCATTTCTGCTTGCAAATCCTGGTAATTTATGACTTTGTATCTCTGTGTGTAAGACACTATGATCAGTGGGTGTAGCAATTTCAATGATCAATGCTGCTTTTGTCTTCTTTTCATGGACTACTATAGCTGGTTTTCTCACATCTGTTTTTGAACTGTTGGCAATGGGTAATCATAGGTTCATATGTGTGTACTAGGCTAATGGCCCTGGAGCCTTTACATGCCTAGCCCATAGAAGTGCCCTGGCATCATGCCACCTGACGTTAATTCTCATTGCCTCTATCAAGTAGAGCCAGTGGAGTGATCCCGGGGTGAACTTTCTATTTCCCATCCACTCATCAAGATTTCTCTTGAAGAGGGCCAGTGAAGTGCTCTGCTTGACATGTATGGGAAGTCTATTCCAGAGCAAGGGGTAGTCTCTGGGTTAAGAACCTGTCCCTCCAGGATGTTCTGTTGATTGTGGTAATGAGGTTGAGGTCTCTGGAGCCTGTGGTGTGGAGGGATTGGGATTTCTTTAGATCTAGCATTTCTAACAGAGCTGGGTCATAAATGGCTTTGTAAGTCAAGCAGAGATCGCCTATTAGTAGACGATATGAGACAGAGAATAGTTGGAGTTTTTTAAGTCTGTCCATGTACAACATGTATTTAAGGCCTAGGATCCTCTTTGTGAGGTACTTTTGTGGTCTTTCCAGCTGTTGCATGTGTCTAGTGAGGTACATGCTAAATGGGGCATTATACTTGATGATTGGCCTAATGAGGGAAGAGTAGAGAGAGATGATGACCTATTTCTTCCTGGATGCAAAACCCTTGGTAATGAGATAAGCCACATAGAAGGACTTTCTGACCACAGTGGCAATGTTGTGGTTGAAGGAGAGGTTGCTGTCAACCTATGTCCCCAGATCTCTTATAACGCCTTCAGTGTTCAGTGGGCTCCCATCAATGTGGTAATTAGTGGGAACTGAGTTTTTCCCAAAGGGGATGATGATGCAGTTTTTGGCATTAAGCTTAAGGCCATGGTTTCAACACCAGTCATTGGTCTCAGTGAGGCCTTTCCTGTAGGATGTCTACATCACTTGGGGAGTAAATAATGGCTCCCAGCTTGCAGTCGTCTGGGAACTTGGTCAGCCAGAGTCCCTCCGTGTGGGCCTGGACTTCTGAGAAGTAGATGCCAAACAGGAGAGGACCCAGGACTGATCCCTGTGGGACTCCATTCATGACTGGTCGGCAGTCTGACTTGTAGTTCACTACTTTCACACTGTGGGTTCTATCTGTGAGCCAATTTGCAACCCACCTAGTGATATAGGGATTGATGCCTAGTTTGGTGAGTTTATCAATGATTCCTGAGTGGGGAATGGTATCAAAGGCCTTGGCCAGATTGAGGTAGGCTGTATTGACTGCCTTGCCCTCCTCCACAGCTCTGGGGACTGACTCAAAGAAGTCAACCAGGTTGCGCAGGCATGATCTACCTTTTACAAAAACAAATTGCATGGGATCTAGAATTTGGAGATTCCCTATATCCTTGTTAATTAGTTCCATGATGATGCGCTCCATAGCTTTACATATCAGACTCATCAGGCTAATGGGACGATAATTCCCAGGGTCTGTAGTCACTCCCCCTTTATGGAGAGGGATGACTGTAGCAGTGCGCCATTCAGTAGGGACAAAGCCTGAGGTGAGGCTGTGATTGAAGAGGGCACACAGATGTTGTACCGGTTCAGTTTGTAGTTCATGTAGAACACATCCAGGGATATTGTCGGGTCTCATGGAAGCTGTATTATTGGCCTTGGACAATGCAGCTTTAACCTGTGCTGCAGTAATGCTGGGCATCTGGCATTCCTCCAGTATTGTGATTGATCCTTTAGGAGGGGGTGAGAGTGGTAAAGTTGGCACTGAATCTGTCGGCCAGTATGTTAGCAATATCTGTTGGCTCGGTATAGGAGGTACCATTGTGTAGTAACTCAGAGCAAACCTGGGTATTGCCGTGAAGATTTTTGATATAACTAAAGAAGGCTTTGTAGTTGTTTTTAGTGTCTGCATAGCTGGCTTTAGGGGTTTTGATGAGGGATCTCAACTTTTTGTTGAGGTTAATAAGGGAGTTTTTCCAGTCTTGGAACTTCACCTTTTTCTACAACAGTTTCTTCCTTCTGTTGTAGAGTTTATTAATGGCAGGGGACCACCAGATTGGCTTCCTTTTTTGTAAGAGAGCATCTTTTCTATAATGCTTTGCGGCCTATGTTTCCAGTGCTTCACAGCTATTTCAATATTATAATTTTTGTGCAATCCTCAACGCAGCAGTCTTGCCACATTATTATGTCTTTCAGTATGCAGGCCTTGTGCTATTAGTATATCACACCTGGTAACAAGATGTGTGACTGTTTCCAATTCTATTTTACAAAACCTGCATTTGTCTGTTTCTCCAACATGTTCAATGGACTTTATAAACCAAGGTGTGCATAATCCACTGTCCTGAGCCACCAGTATTAACCTTTCATCTTTAGATTTAAATTCACCTCTCCTTAACCATTCTTGCATTAGATCCTGATCAACATGAAGTTGTTCCAGGAGTTTTTTTGAACCTGCAACTGTATTTATGCATTTCCCACATTTCTTGCCTTTTCATCTGATCTTTCACCTTATATTCTTTCTTTTGTTTTTTTGGCATATTCAGTTGCTGCCTGATTTTTGTCTACTGGTTTGATTTGAAATTCTGCTGATCTAAACAGGGAAGTCATATTAGACTTGTTCTCCTCATGTTTTAAAACTTTCACTATGTTTAGATTTTGTGAGGTCAACAGATATGTATACAGTCCTACGATTGCAGATCTATACATGTAATCAATTTTGAGGAGGCCCACACCTCCTTCAGAATTGGGAATATATAATCTTGGTGTATACTGATTTTTATAAATCATTTGATAATAGTGAAGCATTTTTCTTGTTTTCATGTCCAAATGATCCAATACCTTTTGGCACAGTCAGTCACCCCAAAACTGTACGTAAGAACAGGAAGAACAAATTGGTTTATAGCTTGGACCTTGTTTCTAGATGTCAGCATTAATTTTAGTTTTCTAGAATATTCCTAAGTTTTATTCACATTTGTTCATATGTTATTGTTTATCCTTCATTTAGTTCCCAAATATTTATCCACTTCCTCCTGCTCAAGTTCCTTTATATCACATTCCTGTCTCAGACTGATATTTTCCTGGTGCCGCAGCTTTCCTGCTTTGAAGGTTGGTTTGGCACATTTATAAAGACTAAATGGCATTCTTATATCATCTGAGAAAGCTTTGACCACTTTCAGTTGTGCTTTCAATTCCTCATCTGATGAACTATACAGTTTTAAATCATCCACAGAAAAGTAGATGAGAAGCCTTTACACTTTGTTGTTTTCTGGAGCCAAATTGTAACCTTGACCTAATCTGTTAAGTAGACAACTTAATGGGTTAAAGGCAAGACAAAAACAGAGTTGACAAAGAGTCACCCTGGGATTTCCCCCTTTGAATTTTTATCCCTGGGATAATAATTTGTCTTTTATCATGGCTTAGCTGCAAAGTGGTTTGTCACTGTAATGTAATTGATCAGTACATGGTGTAGTGTATACATTTGTAAGCACTCTTTTGTCCATGAATGAGGAATACTATCAAATGTTTTTTTTTTTCATCTATCAATGCCATACTTAGATTTTTTTCCCATTTTTACGATTTTCCATTCTGACTTTATTTAACAACAAATGATCCTTTGTTCCATATGACTTTCTTTTGTTAATCTTTTGTTCTATTGCCATGATTGAGTTTTCTTCTAAATGACTATAAACTCTGTCAGCATTGATTCCAGTGTATAGTTTATACGTTATCAGAAGGCAAGTTATTGGTCTATAGTTTTTAGTATGTCTTGCAGGTTCACTCTTAAGGAGGAGTATCATTTTTCATGTTGTTAACCAGGTTAGTGGCTGTTTGGGTGCGCATATAAATAGTTCTTACTCATGGCTGAATCTTCATGTAAAGATGTTAATACTTTTAGCTAGAAGATGGGTACTGGATCTGGGCGTGGGGTTTTCATTTAGGAGCTTTTCTTAACTTTGTTTCAATCTCTCCGACCATTACTTCATCCCATTTCATATCCTGTACATTTGAACTTCTTATTCTTTTTTTATTTTTATTTAACATTTGTTTACCGGGAAAGTCCGACTTGGAACAAAGCCAATTTTCAGCGGAGGCCTGGGGAGAAATGCTCCAGATGTATGTCTTTTACTTCTTCTATCCATTCAGCATCTTTATTATGTTCCACAGGATCTTCATAGATATTGCCCCAAAATGTGTATATTTCTTCTTTTTTTTGCCTTGTTTCTCAATTCGCTATAAAACTTTTTGGGTCATGAATAAATTGCTTATTTTGTACAGTTCCTTTATATTTGTCTACATATGTTCTACGTTTTTCTGCCTGTACTGATAGCTTCAGTTTATTTTCAATAGTGCACAATAGATTCTGGTCTGTTCTGATACTGTGCATTGCCTTTATCACATCTATCTTTCTGAGTATTTGTCTTGATTTGTTCCCTATTCTATACTCTTCTAATAGCGACACCTTGTCTTAATTGCTTTATAGTTTTCTCTATTTGATACTTCCATGATGGCATTTGATTTCTCCCCCTCCTTTCTCTTACTGCCCTGTGTTTTTGTGGTAAGACTTTATCTGTTATTAATTTATCTTGACAATAATATATCCTATTTACTTCTGCTATATCGCATGAATTTCTATGAACATTCTTGAATAATGTGTTCATTTGTTTTATCAAATTTATAACATTTTGGTCTTATTGACTTTCTGTAATTCATTTCTTTCATTGATCATAATATGTCTATCCATATCTATTAAATCTAGCAACTCTTTCCTTAGATCATTTTCTTCTAAACAAAGGGTACATTTTTTGCTCTCTGGTCATTCTACAGAAAGTTCTAGAATATGTCTATCCATCTCTATTAAATCTAGCAACTCTTCCCTTAGATCATTTTCTTCTAAACAAAGGGCGCATCCTTTGCTCTCTGGTCATTCTACAGAAAGTTTTAGAACATTGTCTTGTGCCATATCCTCTTCAGCTTCTTGTGTCATGCATTGCTTTTTCATATGGGATCTCACTGTCCTATCTCTCCACAGCATTGAATGCAGCAGTTGCCACAATTTCCTGTTCTTTCCTGTGCAATTCCAACTGAACTTTAGTACTGGTCTCTTACTGAAGGCTCCAAATTATCTTCATATGACAACCGATCAAATGCTTTCTGCTGCACTGGTTTTTCCTTAATTTGAGAATTAATTGTTCTGTCATGCTGTGATGTTAACAGAGTTAGATTTTCTATACTAAATACTTCATTCCACAGATAGTCCATAACTTCTCTTTCTATTTCTTTAACTTCTCTATTACTAATCTTCTACTCTATTTTCCCCACTTTGTTTTATTTTTTTGTATTGTAAAATGTTTCATATCTGGATGCTTTTGCCTGTTCCTTTCTCCTTTGTATAAAAATTGCACCACATTAAATCTCTTTTTCTTTCTCATGTCCATATTTCTTCTTCAGATGTCTCCAGCTCCTCCTGTTTCTCCTTACTTGGGGGGCTCATTGTTCTGTCATGCTGTGATATAACCAGTGTTAGACTTTCTACACTAAATCCTTCACTTTACAGGTATTCTGTAACTTTGGTTTCTATTTTTTTTTAACTTTTACTTTAATAATCTTCTGTTCCACATTCCCCTTTGTGATTTTATGTTTTATTTTGTATTCTGAAAGTTTCCATATCTAGCTGCCTTTGCCTGTATTTCTCTTCAAATATCTTTGGAGCTACTTGTTTTATATTGATTAATTTGGCTTTCTCCTTTGCATAAATATTGCACTACATCAGATCTCTCTTTCCCATGTACATGTTTCTTTTTGATACCTTTCAAAAATCTCTAGATTTTGATTTTTATATTTTCGCACTTCCTCCGGTGCTTCTTTTTCCAAATGGCCCAATGTTTCTTGGTCTATATAATGATTTTCCTGAATCTACTGTATTAATAAATGCAGATTTGCATTTGAATCTTTTGACAGTTTTTCTTGTGCAAGTATTTTAACTCTAATTTCTCTCTTAATCTTTTTGTATAACGTCTGTCTGGAAATTCTAGGCTTCTTGCATAATAGTTACAATACATAATTTATTTTTTATCCTCAATAGTCCACTCTATAATCCTTATGGCTCTTTTTTGACCTATCAGTTTTTGTGTTTTTTGTAGACTACTACTTCCTTCTACAACAGCAGGGCCATCCTCCCCCTGAGCCTGGCCTAACTCCATTGTAGGAATATTTCCTTGTCTTGAGGATTCTACATTGTCATTTTTCCATTCCTGGCACCTGCGTGTCTATCAGGATTGGGAACTTTTTATCCTGGGACTTGTGCACCTAGCTGTCTTTTTATTTTTTAACATACCTCTATCCATGATATATGCTATATAAAATACACTGTTGTTTGGTGAGATTTTGTAAAAATAGGGTTCACCTTGTTAAGGTGCTCAGCAAGACTTGAGGATAAATTCAGTTCCAACAATACTACTCTCCTTTACTTGCTGATTTTATCATCATAGGATCACAGGAAGTCACCAGGGTATTGGCCCCGAGAGCCTTATAAGCCTAGCCAAGAGTTTAGCCCATGTTTACTCTGTATTCAGACTCCTATTCACCCTGGAGATCCATTTCAGGGACTTCAGCATAGTGGATTTGTATATGCCTCATGAGATGTTTGCAATATGATTCCATTTTACATATGTACATGTTGTTGTCATACAAATGTCATGTTCCAATATTCCATCAGATCCATGTAAATCCTTGCTGGTTTGAAAACAAGTATGTTTGTAACATATTCATGATAACAGTTCCATTGTTAAAATTAGGGTAATAGGATTTCTAATATGTAATGGGACTATATACTTATGGAGGTCATGCTTCACTTTTTTTTTTAGACATGGTAGAACATGTTATCACCTGTGTTACATGCCATCAATGGATGAATCTTCTGGTACATCAGAGAGGTATGTCTGTTTCATTTCTTACCTCTGGTTATTATAATAGTCATGCAAGTGTGTTGCTATCTGTGTATATCAAGTTACAAAGGCTTCATCTGAGACTGGATGTTTCAGGAGGAAGGTGGCTTGACAACTCAACTTCAGTACTTCATCAGACAGGCGTGAAAGTTCATGGGCTCAGTTTGCTGTGAGCAACCTTATATAGAAATAGCTATGTCAGATGTTCACCATGAGTTTTGCAATGTGAAGGTGAAGATCATACAGGTATTAGACACATGTGCCCCATGTACCCTAACTTTGGCATCTTTGAACTACTGTCTCATGAAAAACAGTCTTAGAGTGTCTCCATTCAATAATTTATTTTTTTTTTCACATAAGAATATTTTTTGGGGAGAAGCATGTTGTCTGTCATAGAATATTTTATAATCTATGCAATCTTGGATCAACGTGTCTCCTAAGATAACTATATGTATAATACTGTCTTGTAAAATTTCAGAATTACATATTTGCCATGATGTTGCAGATTTCTGGGTCACATTGGAATTTGTAAAAGTAAGGAGAAGATATAAAGTGCAATATTACTACTCTACTTGGAGGCATAAACATTTGTGCCAGCTCCTCTTATAGTAAATATTATGATGATATTATGATGATCTGCTAACAATTACAGGAGACAGATGTACCACATTCATTTCTGTGGACAATTTATTAGCTTTTGCATTCCTAATTCTTGCTTTTTCTATCTTATAGAGTCAGAAGCTAGCTGTGAACAAATTAGTTGTGAACCAGTGGTATAAGCTATTTCTATTGAGGTATCCTTTAGATAGTCTGTGCTTTTTTCCCACATGCTCAAAATTGTATAGGATTTCTCTAAAACTTTCCAATCAGTGTATATTTTGGTAGCCTTCAGCATTAGATGTTGTGAAACTGTTCTTGTGTGATTAATTTAAAAACTGATAATTGGATCCAGTGTGCTTTCGGTTATGATTAATTTCAATTATTTTTAGAATGATTTTCTATATTCTTTTAAAACATAGTATCAATCCCATTTACAATAGCAGAACCTGTCTCTATATAACCATGTATGTCTCATTTCTCTCTCTGTAAATCCCAGTCACACATAAGTTGCATGTATCTTTGATGATGTGACTATAATGTACCATTAAATTGTATTTTCTACTATTTAATATATGACATTTTACATGTCTGAGGTAAATTAAGAAACTGTAAACTTAAGAATATGTTATAAAACTTATATCAGCATCCCATGTAAAAAAGAAACAGATTTGAAAAAATATATTGTATCAGTAGGGAGATTTTTCATGGCCTGATTTTCATAAAAATTCACTTAATATAAATAAATGTATTTAAAATTAATATAAGTGTGAACAGATAAAATTGCATTTGAAATTTTTCTACTGCCGGAACCTCATCAATGAAGCACTTCAATTGATTTTTTTTTGTTTGTAAACATTTTTTTAACATTTTTAACATTAACATTTCTGCCAGAAGAAACTCCAGGTCACAAAATAATTTTATTTAAAAAATTGTTAAATTATTTTTGTCATCCCTCCCAGTACAGTTAATAACTACCTTTCTTGAACACTGTAACAGATAAATGTAATTTCTTTTCTGTTAAGAAACTTCATAAGTATAGTTTCAGTTATACTAGCAGAGACCAAACTGACCAAAAAACTTGGAACTGTCTCAAAATGTTCCACAACACTGAGATGTCCTTTTCTGATTTTATCAGGTACAAAATAATATTGTCTGCAAATAAAACCAACTTTTCTTGATTACCATACCAATTTTATCCTTGAATTTCTGAGTCTTCTACTTTCTTTGCCAATGGCTCTAAATATAACACAAATGAGAAGAGGAAAAGAAAAAACTTTGCCTGGTTCATCTGTTCAGACACAACTTATCAGAGAGGCACTTTTTGCCTCTGAGCCCTAATGTATCCTCCTAATTGACCTTATTATTGTGTCAGGGAATACAAAGGCTTGGATTTCCCTAGTCATAAAATCCCAGCTTAATCTGTTAAATGCTTTCTCTGCATCAAGACCCACCAACAACAGTGGCATTTTCTTACATTCTTTTTCTCTATGGATCATTGTTGTTCTATTAAAGTTGTCAGATGTTTGCCTCTCTTCCACAAAACCACATTGAGCCATAGCTATCAATTTTTGCAACACCTCTGCCATTTTTAGCTACTATAGACAAACACTTTATAATCATGGTTTCAAATTGAAATGGGCTTTTATGAATCTGGGTTTGATTGTCTTTACTGTCTTTAAGGTATTACTACCACAGTTTTCTTCCAGGATGTTGGTGCTTCCCCTCATTTTAAAATACTATTAAACAAAACCTTCCAGATCTTTATCACTTTCTTCCCACCTAGCTTCCAAATCTCCACAAGAATACCACCTACTTCTGCAGACTTTACTGCAGATAGATTGTACATCACTATTTTTGTCTCATTTCCTCCTATCTAAACTGTTAATTGTTGAGCCCTGTCTACCTCTAACCTTGACATACTTAAGTCTTTAATAAATAT
Organism: Protopterus annectens; assembly: GCF_019279795.1. NCBI lineage: Eukaryota > Metazoa > Chordata > Ceratodontiformes > Protopteridae > Protopterus > Protopterus annectens. The sequence continues at coordinate 545,996,070 of NC_056730.1, read as the reverse complement.
TTCCATTTCTGAATTTTCTTGATTTCCACATTTCTCTGCTTTATACAAATTTCATAAATTTCCAAAATATCTCTAATACCGCTACAGAATCTCTGGTTGTTCTTTTTTTTTTTTTTTTTTTTTTTTGTTATAGGCTGCCTAAGTTTGGCCACTGCCCTTTCTATGTTCTGTTGCCTAAGTCATTGTGCTAAAAATGTTTGTGCTCTGGAGTTGTTAAAAACAGTTGCTTAACAACAATCTTTCCAAAATCATGCATATTATCTGAATACTCCATCTTCTCTTTATCACACTGTAGTGTTCTATGAGATTCTCCTTATTTTTATCCTTTGTCGGTCCCTCTAAATAATTCTTGTTACTTCTTAATGATATCTCCTTTTCTTTTATTTCTACCATACTGTTAAACCCCACTTTAATTTTATTTCACTCACTAGCTATAATTCCTGGAGAAATTTGTATCTTTGCTATTAACTCTTGAATAATTTCTACTACCCATTCCTTAAATGCCTCTATTTTAACAGATAGGTGGGGAAGCACCAGTATCTCATTTTTGCTTCATTGCCTTGCTTTTTTAGCTTAGTTTTATTGATGCCTGATCTGAAATCGTTATTGGATGTGTGTTGAAGCTTTTGATTAAATATACATGTTCCTGTGAAATTTCTGTCTAGTTTAACACAGTTATTGTATCTTGGGAAATAATATGTAAATGGTCTCCAAGCTCATATTACTGATTTCACATCTTCCATACCAAATAGCTTCATAAATGTCTTCAGAAATCTATGCTGTTTTGTTATATTTGCCTTCTAGGTCCCCTAGATACAGTCTTGCTGTTGAAAATCAAGTTCTAGCTCCCACCTATAAGTAATATTCCCTGCTGAAAACTGATAATTTCTCCTAAAATTTTCTTAAGATCCATAATAGCAGTTTTAGATGGAATATAAGTACATGCCAGCATAACCCTCCTCCTTTACTGATAACCTCTTACTACCATAAATCTACCGTTATTATCTTTTGTTTCCTCTTCTGTCACTATTGGAGCTCCTCTAACAGTTAGTATAATTACTTCCCTTTTCCTTTGTCCCTGATATTCTGCTGAATATCTATCCTGAAATCCTTTCTTTATTCACATGCTTACTTCTTTTCAATGTGTCTCCTGTAGCATTGCTATTTGCACTCAGCATTTATTAACATAATTCAGTACTCTTACCTTTTGGTATATACCTGTAGACCATTCACTTTCCAAAATAATATAGATAGTGTAGTCATATGATAAAAAGTTATTATACCCACCTATTATATAAGACCACTTTTTCAAAAGGTCTATTTCCAGCTTTTGTGTTACATGCACCTACTAATGTTTGGCAGGTCGATCCTTTATACATTTGTTTCATGTCATCTTTATTTGAATCTATGTCATATTTTAAAAGACTTTTTGTTTTCATAAAAACTTTCAAAAAACTCACCCCAGAACAACCCCATAACCTATTAACTGAAAACAAGCAATCAAAACTATGTACATCTTCAGGCAATAAAGTGTAACCCTCCTGATAGGAACAATTGTCCAACATCAACAACTGCATCCACAGGCATTACCTAACCTAAAATTAAAGTTGTCCATGGTAAAGCATGTGTTACAGTCTCTGCTCCTACTTACACTAACTGCTGTCTGTTCTTCTCTTACCTTTATTCCCCTCCCTGATGTAAAAAAAAACAGATTGAATGCTTTTAGAAAACACTAGTTTTTAGCCTGAAGAAAAAGTGCACTATTTGTAAATAAAACTAAATTATACACTGTTCTAGTAAATACCTTGAGGTATTTAGGTACCAGAAAAACTGCTGTCTCTTATTTGCTTCCAATAATTTCAAACTTTACTTTTTACTAAGCTGCTTGCCCTTGTACCTTTTAATTTTATGTATCTCAGCAAACAATGTCCAGAGCTCTTGAGATGTATTGCCTGGACCTGTAGTCAACTTGCCTCCATGAAGTATAAGAACAGAATGTATAGCTGCCCTCAGATGCAGACTTCTCAAGTCACATTGAAAACTTATTTGATGAAGGCAAACTTGTCATTACATCCACAGTGTTCTTTTATTTGTATAGCACACATGCTTACAAAAGAAACTTGTTATTAGATTAGGCCAAGGGCATTCATCCAGTCATTCACATAAGCAAAAGTACAAGAAAACATCTCAGATCTACATATATTTTACTCAGTGCACTTTTATACTTCATCCCTGCTCCTACAGCCCAAGATTACATCATATTAACTTGAACATGCTTTTGTACAGCCTTTCCTCTCTTTTTACATTGTAATGCCTATATTTCTTAAAACTAAAAAAAGAAGAAAAGTACCTGTTTACTTTGATATCTTTATCACATACAACAGTCACTGAAGATGCTTTACTTTATATAACATGCAATTGATATTATGACATGTTTTATACCAATACTGTTAAAAACAAAAATCATTTTATTTACAGTTACTTTCTCTTTTTTGTATCCTTCCAAACGTTAGTAACATTTAGTGGGGGTATATGCTTTTTAGCCCCCACACACAAGTTTAAGAAAATTAACAAAAGTCCAATCTTTCGCAGCCACTTATTCTTGTAAAGCATACCTCTCAACTGTACATATTTTCACAGAATGTCCAGATTTTTGCCTCATATTTTTGATCTATTTCTCATAAAATTGTGGTTTTTTGGCAAATCATTGAAAGTTGAAGTCAGAAAATAATGACAAACATTTGAGTTTCAGGCTTCATGACCTTCAGAAAATGTGTGCTAATGCAAAACCTGTTATTCTATCAACTTTCAAGTTTGTAAGAGTAATATTTAAAAATTGCCCTATTTTGGGCCTTTGGCCCCTTATTATTTATGGCTTTGTTCAGATTTTTTGCTCTAAGAGGTTGAGAGATATGTTGTAAAGCAATATTTCACATATCCTATTTATTCTTTATAATGTCACATTTATTCAATAATTTTAGTGTCTTCTTCCTGTTCATCTCCATCTCCCAACCCCAGACTCTGTTTCACGTCTAGGGTATGTCCAATTCTTCTAGAAAACTCCTGTGCATTTTTCTGTCTGTCAAACATTTTTCTTTGGAACATTGGAAAAGGTTTTACTGACAAAGTCTCCCTATAAGCTTTATTATCAGAAGAATGAGAAGCAGAGCTCCCGTCTCTTTGATGACTCACTTTTTGTTGGACAAGCTTTTGTGTTTCCTCCTTAGAATGTTCTGCATTAAAAATGACTTTGATCCTCCAGGAAAAAAAAATTATCCTGAGGACAGCTGGATACACACCTGTTACTTTAAATTCCTTGATTGATGGGATACATTTGCTTCAGTTCTGCCTGGTGTACAGTGAATTATAATTTTCCCTTGTCTCCACTTTTTAATACTTTGGCCTTCTGCTACAGTTTTGTCAGGATCAACTCTTCCTGCTGGTATGACTTTCCCCCGGATTCACCAATCTTCCTTGCAGGACTAGTCTAGTGCTGCACGGAAGCGGCAGTTTAGGAGGAGGATGGCAGCGCACCAAGCATATTAATGAAGGCCCGCTGCCTGACCTCCTAATCATACATGGAGCACGGATGAGTGCAGGGGGCTAGTCTGAGATCAGAGCCCTCAGATTAAACATGCCCGTGCAAAGTAGAACAGCAGAAAATGTAAATAAATGAGCGAGACCACTCATAGGTGTCCGCATATCCCCACCAACAGTCCCACATGTGTACAACAGCAACAGGACATAAAAATAAAAAGAAATAACCCCTGTATTTACTTCTAAAACACAGAGTACAGCTAACCATAGGTGCGCAGGTGTGCCCATCTCTTAGCTATGGTTAAAGCAGCATAAAAGGCTGAAAAGGATAACAAGGAAGATATAGCAAATGAAGCAGCACAGCAATAGCGTAGTGGTCAGAGCATCCACCTAATGAGGAGGTATTCCCAGCTCGAGTCCCACTGCAACACATACCATTTTCCATGTGTAATCTGTATACGAACATTTATTTACATTTTATTGCTGTATAACCTACTAAATAACATTTAAATGTGAACTGGAGTACTGCATGAAATGCACATGTGAAGAGTCAGTACCATAATGAATAAGTCAGCAGTAAGCAAGCATAAGCACAGGTACGCAGTAGTAAGCATATGTAAACACTAGTAAGCATGTGCAAGTGCATTTGGGTGGGGTGAAGCACCGCCGACACAGATCAAGCAAAGGAGATGCTAACTGTGCGTAAAACACTGTGACCAGAAGTCAGCAGTGCTAACCTCTGCGCAAACCCACTTACAACCGCATGAAAGTGCCTTAAGCACACCATATCCAACGGATGGTGTCACGTGTGACTCTGTGTACACTAACAGAGTAAGTTGTAGGTATCGCAAAGCATACATGGCACACAAGGTTGGCTGGTATGCACACAAAACACAGTATCCAGCAATACCAGTCAACATTACCGGATATGTAGCTAAAGAATAAGGTATATGTATTTGTATGAATACCCATAACTATATAGATATATACCTCCCCCTCTCTGTAGTACAAATGTATACATACATAGACATATAAATAAATACCCACAAATACATATATACATATGCAGATACCCATACATCCACATGTCGTTAGATATAAATATATATATGCAGCAATATATATATATATATACACATATATATACATACAGACATTTACATATATGTATCTATATATATATATATATATATATATATATATATATATATATATATATATATATATATATGGGTCTACCTGACATGGTCGACAGTTCATATAATCGACACTCATTTGGTCAACAGTTCATTTGGTCGACAAGCAGATTTGCCCCCTTCCCCAATGTTGTGCAACCCTGGAGTTGATATATATATAGTTAGGGGGGGTGTGGGGGGCACAACCCCCCCACATTGGGGGGTGTGGGGGGCGAAGCCCCCCACCTACAATGCTTGTCGATCAAATGAACTGTCGACCAAATAAACTGTCGACCATATGAACTGTCGACCATGTCAGGTAGACCCATATATATATATATATATATGTGTGTGTGTGTGTGTGTGTGTGTGTGTGTGTAGATATACACAGATATACAACTATGATAAGATACAGCACCTAAGAATGACATATGTTCACAGACCATACCAATTGGGGTGAGGGGTCCAATCAACAAATGTGTAACAAGTAGCATCAACCCCCCCCCCCCCCAGCTAGACTGGTGAAACATATAAACACACAATAAAAGTAAACACACCACTGCTTCCCAGACTACAGGCAGGATACTACCAGTGGGAGAGACATGCCAAGTCTAATCTTGAAACAAAGACAAGAATGTCCCTTGTGGGACACCCCAAAACTTCTATGATTTTCGGGTTTCCAGCCATTATACAGATGTCCAATGGCAGGCCATGCATGTTCTTGGTCTACAAGGTAGGAGAAGCCTGATGATCCATGGGGCGAGACAACATACGTGATGGGTCCCGAGAAGTGGGGAGTGGGTAGTGTGTACTGGTGTGGCCAGACCCGATCTGCACCTGGAGTAAGGAAGAGTGCTGAAGAGGATGTGCAGTTTGGGAACTATGGGTATGAAATTATGGGCCTAGCTGTGCAGGTGTTGGCTGGAGTGGTTCTATGTGGACCACCCCATGGATGTAAGCAATAGTGTGCATTGGGCAGAGCTGACACCTAATGAGCAGCCATGCCTGGTACGAGTCCCACTGCAGCAAAGTCTAGTTTACATGGCAAAGGACGGTATAACCAGATGTGTTGTTGCAAACCCACTAAATTACACCAAAGAACACTTGGTCACAACACTCCACTGTAGGCATGTAAGCCAAACTAATTGGCATCACAAGGTATTATTGCTGTCCAGACCTCTCAACTGTCCCTGATATAGACTCCGATTTTAGGTATGTCCCTCTTAATCCCCCTGAAAACTGGCGAGTGCTGAAGAAAAGGTGGTGAATTGCCCTTAATAAATAATAATATTAATTCAGAGTTATAGGTATTTCACATCAGAAAACCTATATTAATCCACATTCTCTTATTCTGCAAATGTTTCAGGTTAATACTACAAATATTTAGAAAAAGTCCCTGATTGTCCATGATTATTTGAGGAGTTGTCCCTGATTCTGTTGAGATTTTTCTCCAATTGGTTGAGAGCTATGTTGCTGTCCTCACCCCCACCCAGGGGTGTGACTGTCCAGACCTACCCCCAAATGCAGGGTATATACACAGCTATCACTGTAGAAAAAATGGCCAGCTGTGGACCTTTCCCGTCAGCCATCCTGTACATCCCTGCACATGTCCCCTGCTATCAGCCCCTCTGTGTGGCCCAATAACACCACTTACCTATCGACCCCTGTTGCATTCGTAGTAATGTCCATAGTCACAAGTAGGTGACACCCTCCACACAACTATATTGGCAGAATCTGGAATCCCCAACCCAGGTGTATTACCGCAGCTGTCCCAGACTACACATGTACAAACACATGAAGGGAAAACCCAAGCACACTTGGATCACCACCTGGTGAATTCCACCACCCCCCAACACTCCAGACCCCTATACCAACTACTGACACTGACACCTCCTGTCCTGCCTCACATACATATCCCAACACCCTGCACTACCGCACCCCCACCAATCAGTTGAACGGCCTACTATACAGTTAAAATGTCCTGCCCTCCACCTACATGCCTACACCTTTACTATTCACATCTACTCTACAACACAGGTATGGCATAACTAAACCTAACCTGAATACCTGAGTGTAGCCTAACCAGAAATGCTAAACTGGAATTCCACTTAACCTTACACTGACCTTCGTGAACAGTCATACCTGACATGTACACCTGACCTAAGCATGTATAAAACCGACATGTACATGAAGTAGCGCGGGGGTATGCGGCAGCAAGTGGGAATATGCCTGTGTGGGCGGCAGTAAACATAGAAGCTAACTGGCTTAGAAACTGTAGCTGAAGGTTAGCAGTGCTTACCATCGCAGAAACCCACTCAAACCCACGTGTTCTGCCCAGCAACAAAATAAACTGCCTCTGCAAGACTCAAACTCAGGACCCTGTACACTATAGTCACAGTAATCAACCACTAAACCATCATAGCAATACAGATGAATGAGGTATCAGCAAACTAATCCTCACCACAGGTAAATCAAACCAAACATGTGAACTGAATCTATGTACAGTGTGAAGTGGTATAACTTGCTACATAACATAAATATGTGAACTGGAGTACTGCAGTAAGCATAGATGTGAGGTGTTATTGTAATAAAGTGTAGAGGTCCCCAGGTCCCTGTACAGTGTATGCACACATGAATCACGGATACCAGACACATATATAATCTGTAATGAAGAATAAATCACTGCCAAAAGGCAAATATAGTGCAAATTAACTATTAAGCAATGCTAACCGCAGCACAGCTTAACTTGGTAAGAGCAAGCAATGTGTAGGGGAGCCAATCCAATCTGTCTACCGGTATACCCCTTTAAGCACTGCCAACCTTAGGTAAGCAGGTGTGCCCAGAAAAGTGTGGGTAACTGGCCGTATTTAAACCACACAGGCAGGAATACATTCCATAACTGGTTGTAGCTTCCTATTGCAGGCAGAATGGCTGGTGTGGGTGAAGGAACTCATGGTATGGCTCCTGGTAAAACACCATGAGGAGAGACTACTGCAGGGCTAGTACCAGGGCTCACAGTATAAAACGGAGGTCTGGGACAGTCTCACCCGTGACCTCACTAGTGCCACAGGTATCCCCCGGACTGGTGAGCAGGTCAGGCATCCCCATGCTGACTTGAAGTGGTGGAGGGGGGATGTACTGGAACAGTGGATCCAGGAGTCTCGCCAGATGGCTAATGCCCCAGTACTGAGTAAGTACTCATTCCACTAAGTAGTTAAGAATTGCCTAGCTTGTGTATACTATGGATAGGTATGGCTAAATATCACTGTATTCCTCTGACAGCTGCAGATGAGTGGGCTGTGAACCAGTAAGCCCATGATGCTAGGTTGCAAAGGCTGCGTCACGAGGCAGGTTAGTATTTATCTGCCTGTACTGTCATAACAAATAAATATAAGAGCCTTAAAAAGTGTCACACCATTAGGAATAAATATGTAATATTCTGTGAATAAAGGTATAACCCCTGGAGTGCTTCTGTTTACTCTTCTTTCATATGTAGTTGAACTGCTGCATACTACAAATAGTACTGTTGTATTAAGCAGTGTTACCCATGCTGTGGTATGCAGATAAAATATGTATGACCATCTGTATAACAATGTTTTAAGTGCCAAGAGGTCAGTCATATTGTACAATTGAGGGAGACCTAGGTAGAAAACAGTAGAAAACTTCACATCAATTCCCTGATGGCACAGTGTACTGTGATGTTAGCTATAATTTTGTTGTCACACACAGCAGGGGTTTAAATCCCAGGAGTGCTAGTAAGTTGTATGCATAATCATACCCCACAACTGTACAGATTTTGTTACAATGTTCAGGTAGAAAGCTGTATGTATAATTACACTCAACAACTGTACAGGATTTGCTAGAATGTTCAGATAGACAGTTGTATGCATAATCATACCCCACAACTGTTCCAGTCCGTCCAGATAAATGGCTCATATCACCAGCCTGGTACCCTGTTCCCCTGAAAAAGCATTGTGATGAACCCAGAAATGTAGGCAGCTGTTAATGACATATAACTGAAAGTCAAATGTGTACATAGTCATAGAATGTATATGAAATCAAACCTGCCATTCTAGCATCTCACTCAAAGTGTATGACAGCAATACTCAACATATGTTGCATTAACACCTGCATCCTGTCAGGTCTGTATGTAAGACACAGGTCAGGTATATAATAATCTATAAACATACCAGTGTACAATATAAGGCCATTGGGTAGTGTAATAATATTTGTAAGGGAAAGATCACTGCAGTGACTAGGAATGTTGTGAAAACTACAAGGATATATTAGTTGTTAATTGAACTCTCTCTCACCCCTACCATATGTGAGAAATAACCCAATGACACTCCTCAACTGGTATGTGTACACTCCAAACATTTGTTGGGACATGTGTCCTAATGGATACATATTCATATTTGTTTCTATGCATGTGCCATGTTAAAATACGCCCATCTTGGTGGCCTGTTGCCATCAATGAAACCTGCATGCTCTTGTAATGGCCACTGTTGTTCCACATCTGCATGTTTTCTGCTTGCTCTGCAACTGTGTTAAATCTGGTGTTTTGGATTAATGGGAATACCTATGCATGATGTTATAACTAATCCTGAATGCTGTTGACTGTTACTAACCCATATCTGTCATAAACCTGCTACAACATATCTCGTATGGGAAGGCTGGTCCCAGCGGACCCACCTGCCCCAAATCAGCTGGCCATGGCACAGGGCACCAGCACATCTGGGGCCCAGCCTGGGACCTCTGCCTCCATGGGCCCTGCGCCACCTTCGGGTGGAACTGCTGCAGGGGATGGGGCTTGCCTCCCCTGGGAGCGGGCGCAGAGGGGAACCTGTCACCCATCATCATGTCTGGGCTGCGGTGCGTAGGGAGCTCGATCTGGAGTTTCGAGACCGGCTATGCCAGCTTGAGGGCTGAGTGCCACAATTAGAGGGTGAGACTGCTCCTACTACACAGCCACCAGCACAGCCACCTTTGGGGCCGTGAAGGTGCAGTGGTGACTGCCCATGGGTGGGGACCTTAGTCCCACTGTTCCCATTTGGGGTCTCATGGGCTTGCAACATTCAAACACCCCTCCCCATCCAAGGTGTTTAACCCCCACATGTCATATACCGCCCCTGTATGTGTCTTGTTTGTCTTGTCTGTTAACCTACCCAGCCTACCTCCTCAATTATACCTACTACCCGTCTCCAACATCCCACACTCACCTAAGTAAAAAAAGGGCAATTTGTTCCCCCAAAAACATCATGCCCTATACATAGCTGTCCATTTTGCACACGTGTCCACTGGACACGTAATCCGGTCTAATTGGCATCACAATGAATTTATGTTGTCCACACCCCTCTCCCAGGGGTTTGAGGCTCCAAATCTATCTCCAAATTCAGTGTATATGCACAGCTGTTGGTGTAGAGGAAATGGGCAGTTATGGACCTTTCCTACACCCTTTCTCCATATGCCTAGCTGTTTCCCCTACTGTTTTACCCTCTTTGTGCCCCTTTTCACCACTTTCCTATCAACACTTTGTTTCTATTCTTTTAAAGAAATTAGCACAGGGGTAAGCGGAAGTAGGCACTTGTAAGCAGCAGTAAGCAGGTTTAAGCTTGTTTGTGTGGGGGTAAGCTATGCCTACACAGGTTAAGCAATTTAAAAGCTAACAGAATATGAGAAACTGTAACCAGAGGTTAGCAATGCTTAGCTCTGCGCAAACCCGCGTACAACTGCTTTAAAGTGCCTTAATCAGTCTGTATCCAACAGCCCATGTTCTGCCCAGCAACAAAATAAATTGCTTCCGCAAGGCTCGAACCCAGGACTCCATACACAAAGTGATTTACTACTAAGCCATGACAGATACAAAGACATTCAATGTTTTCAGAAACATATCATCCAGTCCTGTCATGCAGTAGTACAGAGAATGTGTACTAACACCTAGATGTCTGTGTGTGTAATGATAGTGCGTAATGATATTAATAACTAAACAGATACAACATATCTATATATGTGTATATATATATATATATATATTATATATATATATATTCCTATCACTATATACATATATATCAATATATATGCACATATATACATGCATATGCCTATATCGACACATATATGTGTCTACACCTATATGTCTACATATAAACAGCACGTTACATATGTGTACACAGATATATATCTATGTAGGTATATATGGACATGGTTTTATAGATATATATATATATATATATATATATATATATATATATATATATATATATATATATATTAGCAGATATATCTATATAGGTATATATGGCCATACATCTGTAGATAGCAATGGCAGATTAACAAATACACATATGTCCACATGCACTGTAAATGGGGTTGAGTGGCCCCATACACTATACATCTCGTACAAATAGGCATCCCCCCACAGCCAAACACGTGCACACTGCAATACACTACCAAGTACAGTCTGCCTCCCATAGGACATGTGATATGTGGAAGCCATCAACATCCCCAGGATACAGATACACAGACACAGATATGCAGATACAGATATACATATATATATATATATATATATATATATATATATATATATATATATATATATATACACACACACATGTGACTACACATACACACGGAGATATATGTACAGTATGATACATATGTAGAAGCACACAATATGGAACAGCCACTATGCCTACAGTTAACACCTGAACTGGACACTGTATGGGCCACCCATACAAATGTCAATCATTGCCTGCAACATATACCCATAGAAAGGTCATAGGAAAGATGCCACACACAGGTTTGCAGAAATGGGAAAACTTTAATTGTGTACTATTACAGTTCTATATGCCATGTCATATAGCTGTTCAGACACTGACAACCATATAAACAGAAAACTGCAACTGTGAAACAGTTACACTAATACAGTAGTCTGGAAAGGTTCACACCTGTTGCTGTCCAGGCCATGCCCTTCAGATTGTAGATTAGTGAAGACAGACTGGGCCACAGGATACCAAACAATCAACAGTATGTACTGCAGGTGTGTAGTTCAACAGCCTCTATCTACACTCTGTACAAACTCAGTAGGTGGTAAGGATGTTATGTGATCACATGGGTTGTAACTGGTACATAAGGCATAACTGACACCATCATGAGCACACCGACAAACAGAACAGTCTGTATGGCAGGAGGCAGTAGGCTTGCAGTACCCTAATTCATGTAAGTAATGTAAATATAGGTGAAGTATATGGTACTGTACATCCAGATACCTTGCGGCAGCTCACCCCTGATAACCCCACATGTTGTAACAGCCTAGGTCATTTATGGTGCTCCCCACCTAGACTCCATAATACAGGCCTATATACCACTGTTACATACACCGGTCTCTGGAGTGCATAAGGGCACACATGTATTGTGTTGGTAACGCCCACACATATATGGCCCCAGCCCCACTGTATGTGTGGGGGATACATCAACAGTGGACTATTGGCAGCGTGATATACTCACAGCCCACTACAGAACATCCCCCAACAGCATGACATATGTGCAAAGCTTGGTATGTAGATGGAGGACAGAGGCTAAAACACAGGCACAGAAATGGATGTAGCCATGTACTGATAGCATGCAACACACACATTGCCAGTGTAATATCTGACACAGGACCTGTGTGGTGGACGGGACAACACATGATAGGCATACCTCTGTCCAGCAAGAGGATAGGCCCACAGTAGTGAGCTATGCAGACAAACTGCATTCCAATGTGAACTAGTATGTATACACACACACACACACACACACACACACACACACACACACACACACACACACACACACACACACACACACACACACACACACACACACACCCTGTAACACCAATACTATACAAAGTATATCACAACTCTACTCACAGTCTGTAGTTCCTGATCCTCCTACAAATATGTGGCTGCCCTGAGTGTGCAGGTTCTCCCTTAACTGATATTGCTACCTGCTGTCTGTAACACTGATGGCCACACACAGGAAGGATGTCCATCACACAGGAAATGTAAAGGGACCACGCTCACATGATGTAGGGATTCATAGTGGGTGGTAGCCATGGAGGTGGTAATGGGAAGTACTACACATGTGTAATCATATACATATATCTATCTGGATAAGTATATGTACATATATTTCCACCATATGTCCTGGACATGGAGTGTAGCCCTACCCCAGCTCCTATAGTCCCAAAGTCGTAGTGAAAGGGGATGTCAGGTATGTATAGCAGGTATATTACTAGACTATTGCTACTGTCATTGGGATTGTCTTCACAGACATGGTGTGTGTGGAAGGTCACATCTGCTTATGACATGTGTGCCATTGGCTACTGACAGACATCCTAAGGAAATCATTGTAAAGTACCGCCGCTAGCATGTAATGCCGCTGTGGAGTGTAGCAGAGATATTGGCCAATATATGTGGAACTTCGGACATACAATGCACAGTCCAGAGGTATACACATAATCCCTTAGTGCACAACATGTGTACCAGGCCTGACAATATGGATGTAGACAGCCATGTAGATGGTTATAACACATAATGACTGGTATACATATGCCACCATAGGGTTTGGATTCACACACTCCTGTCTGGCCTGACACATAATGACTGCTGGTACATGGACACATGCTACCCACTAGATTTTGACATACATCTGTACAGTATCCCACTGCTCTGTGTGACATACATGACATTTAAGGGAGGCCCGACAGCGGTACATCTGGCAAGTATCTGCACATGACATCTCACTGGGTAAGTACACAAAGCTGCTAGGCATATAACAATGCACTGTGCAGGCTACAGGCAGACTTTCACAACACTGGCCTACATCTTGTATGGGGGAATGCACATGTACCTGCATATATAGCAGGCTCAACAGCCATGTCACAGCACAGGGTAAGATACACCTGTGTGAAAGTGCATAACCACAACCAATGTTAACACAGCCACAGCCACATATGGTAAGCTAGCATAATATTACAGTATATGGACTATCTGTTCTACACCATTCTCATATGTGCCACTCACAGAATGGCCCTACATATACTGGGCTGCTACACAGTTTGGTCTGATGGCTGTTTGTGGTATGGGACATGTGTGTGTATGGCCGCACAAACATGTATGCCAAAATGGTACCATACAGTGGGGCAGCATGTAACATCAGATAGAAGGGGAGCTAGAAGAATGACATCCACCACAGTCTATACACAAGGTAAGGTACATATTAACAATACACACACTGCCGACATTCACCATCACTACACAGACCTCAGTACTGTACAAACATCCACATAATGTCCAGGTTATGTAATGAACTCTAACCCCTACTGTACATGACATGTGTAGCAATCTGACATATCACTGGCTTGTTATCAGATATGATGACACTGTTTATGGTGTACAGCACATATGCACCACTTCATGCACGACATATGTACAAAGGTTGACAGAGGTGTGGCTGACAGCACATACACAGGGCCAGTATAGACATGTTGCTGTGATAACCTCATAAATATACCATTATTATGGGGTTTGTTGCAACATATGTCCTATGAGGGATATGAAGTCAGTAACTGTCATGGCCTTCACCATCCTCAGACTGCAATCCTCACACTACCTTCTGCATTCTGCAGATAGATGCACCGTGGCTAGCACATGAGACCAAAGGCACAACACTGCCCAGTCTGCAGATTACCCGACAGATGGGGATTCCCCATATACATGGAACTGACATGGCAGGTATTGCAACATGTATGACAGGCATATCCAGATAAACACTGTTAAACCAACATTACTCCAAATGCAGTATAGGAGCATTTACAGTCTGTAGTCAGGTCAGGCACATCCCCCTCCTGTTTGTTGCCCTCTTTTCACAGTGTATGTTGTTAGAGGTAAATCCACAATCCATCTGAGATGCTGTTTGCCAAACAACAGATCTAGTTCCTGCTCACAGTGACAGAAAAGGGCCAACACCACCGTGATGTTCCCAGGTATTGGAGTGTGTTTCCATGCAATTGGCTATGGGAATGTTACCACAGCTGTTTCACATGCAATAAGCTAGGGGAGGGCTGCAATTCATGCAGAGGCCATCAGCTGATCACGAGCATCACTTAAAATACACATGCTGCTGCCTAAGCAAAGCAGGTGTGGGTCTCCACATCCATCAGAGAGGGAGTGGGGGAGGCAGACAGAGGGGAATACATGGCAGGGAGGGGTGGGAGAGTAAAACTGAAGCATGTTTGTGTCACACACCTACCAGCTCAGGGTATCAAACCCCTGACAACTATGTAGTGCTATCACAGTTCAATGCATTTATTGGATGCGCCACATGGGTTACCTGCTGTGGAGCACTCAGAACATATATGTGATGGTGAGTGACATCTGCAACAGGGATATGGTAGATATACAGTAGGTGATGTACACATGCCTGTCTGCATGAACAAGTGCCAGTGTCAACACAGGCACACTCACCCAGGAACGCACACACATTGACACACTTGGCAAGGCCAGGAGTCCAACACATCACTAGTGGGATTGCCACAATACATCAATGTGCAGGTATCACATGCACCACATGGGTCATACAGAGGTCGTATGGGCAATGAGTATGAGAAGGTATCAGACAGCATGCTTCACTGTGCCCTGGGGGGTTGTAGTGAGTGTGGATGTGGACATACGCACCATACAGCACACACACGAACACACAGGGTGCCATTTCTGACATGCATGGGTGCATGTCTGCATGGGTGTGTGGTGTTCAACAGTGCCAGCAGGCTATACAAGGGTAGGCGATGGGTATACCTTGGCATCAGGCCACATGACAATGGTCTGCACTGTGGCTCAGGCCTGTAGTTTCTGCATTTGCCTACACAGGTGGGTATTGCATCCCCCATCCAGTCACCTGGGTGACTATTGTGTGTGGCCAATGCTGTGCATCACTTGCCATGTATGTGTTCCTTAGTCCATGACATGGAGGGTGTCTAGAATGTGCACACCTCCCACATGCATGTACAGTGACATGGGTGTCTGGCCCATGTTGTGAACACAGATTATCATCAGATGTGCCAGTCTTGCCCACCTGTGGCAGGAACTGGTAATGGGCAGCAGGTTTACCCTGCACCTACATTGATAGTATGCTTACAGCATTCCCTGATGTCAGTGTCATCTGTCCATACAAGACATGTTGTCAGGCATGGTATGTCTGTTGTGAGTCACATGTGAAGGCACAGTGGGGTTGCTAACTGTGATTGGCTGGCCTTGATGTCACATGTATGGGCATGGTTTTGCACCCCAGCCTCTCAGCTAATTTACATCTGTTATCCCTGTATGGCTGACATTGTGATATATAGTAGGGCCACCATAAATTAAATAAGCAAAAGCCCCTCTACATTGCCCACAGGTGTCACACACTCACAGCTACCTCTACACAGGATACGAATTACAAAAACACACACACCCCTCATGTCTGGGAGTAGAACCCCTACCTAACTAGTTTACTACACTACAGCACTACGCAGTTATAATACGCAACATGGACATTACTGAAGTACAGCTTCCCCAAAGGTGTATTTCACAATGAATGACATCAACAGAATTACCAAACTAGGACATGTCAACTGTACTGCGAGTGACTAGCCTAAAATGCATTGCTCCCTACACAGACAGTGAGACACACACTACAGCATGGAGCTGTTATAGGATGCACCACAGGGATTACTAGAGAAACCCTTCCCCGAAGGTGTATTTCACAATGATTGACATCAGCAGGATTGCCAAAGTAGGGCATTTGCAATGCACTGCGAGTGAGTAGCCTATAATGCATTGCTCCATACACAGACATTGGAACACACACAAAACACCCAGAACTGCCATGGATGGAGATGGAACCCTACCACCATTCTAAATCATACTACAGCAGTAGGCAGTTACAGGACGCGCTACAGAGATTACTTTGCTATAACCTTTCTCGAGGTGTATTTCCAGGTGGGTGACATCAGCAGCCTTGCCAATGTTGAGTATATGAATTCTAAGGAGTGTGAATACCCTAAAAAGCATTGTTGTTTACTCAGTCGGACACACACACACACACACACACACACACACACATAGTTGGGCAAGTCTGGGGTTAGAACACCTACAAGATGCACTATGGAGATTACCGGGTTATGACTTTTCCAGAGGTATATTTCTTGGTGAGTGACAGCAGCCTTGCCAAAGTTGAGTATATGAATTATACGGAGTGTGAGTAGCCTAAAAAGGCATTGCTTTCTACTCAGTCAGACACACACACAGATTCACACACAAACAGTTGCCAGATCTGGGGTTAGAACACCTACCTATTTTATCACACTACAGCAGTACATAGGTTCAGGAGGCAGTACAGAGATTACTGAGCTATGACTTTCCCAGAGGTGTATTTCTAGGTGAGTGACATCAGCAGCCTTGCCAAAGTTGAGTATATGAATTGTACGGAGTGTGAGTAGCCTAAAAAGCATTTCTCTCTACACAGTCAGAGACAGACAGACACACACACTCACACAATTGCCCGGTCTGGGGTTAGAACTACTACCTAACTAGTTTATCACTACAGCAGTACGCAGTTATGGGACGCGCAATGGAGATTACTGAGCTACAGCTCTCCCAAAGGTGTATTTCACATTGGATGACCTCAGCAGGCTTGTCATAATACTGCTATGGGGAGGGCAGTGTTTGCATGGGCCATAACCCATTCAAGTAGGGGTTGACATGCCACATGCAGGCACACATGGGTTCATATGTCACAGGTACATGTATACAGCTACTAGATGACTACTTCCTTGTGCAGTCATGTTGCACAGCTGGCACATGCACCACATAGTCTGTCATGCTGACAGATACTGGTGGCTAGTATCTGCAGTGAATGACATCTGCACCTCATGTGTTTGGGGCCCTTTGGCTGTGTGCCGGGTGGGACAGGCCCGGATGGCTCCTTGTCACGGTCACCCTCTTCCACACATCTATGGCCATCTACCTTTGGCTTATTATAGTGTGTTGTTCTTACATATATGACTGTATTCCTATCCACTGTGTGTGCAAGGCAGGAGTGGTGCATACTGACATGTGTCTGCACTGGGAACTGTGACTGCCAGATATGTCTGGTCCACTGGTGTTTACAGACATGGCCTTCATGTGTTTAAGTATGTGAGCATGCCCAGTATGGCCATCTGTATTGCATGTGTGGATCAGGTCCAGGTAGTTTGTACTGCAGTGCTGACCTTTGTGTTGTACACCGACAGGTAGCATGCTGCATCTTCAGGGTATCCATTGGTCATTAGGCATTGACTGTTGCTACATTTCTGCATAGCAGGGGGGGACACCTGACTGTTTCTACTGTTATTCACAGGAGTGGGGGGCACACCTGACTGTTACTATAAGGGTACATTGGATTGGAGGCACACCTGACACTTGTACACATTTGCTAGGACTGTACTGGTATGTCAGGTACTCCATTTCTGTCTGTAGTCTTACCTATCCTGCTGGCTAGAGGCATATCAGTGTACTACAGATCTTAGCTTTGTTTACCTACATATTAGTTTCTGACTTCCTAGCCTTCACAACTTACATCCGACTGCCTGGCCTGCTGTGGTCTGTCTGTGTAGGCCTGGGGGAGGGATTACCCATAGGGCTCATTCAGAGGCCATAGTACAGCATTTGTTTGTATTTGTCTACACCTGTCCTGCTGGCTGAGACTATTGTTGGGTATGTAAATCTTCCTGACTGGCATGTGTGGCTCTTATGGACACACATGTCACTCAGCCCATTTCCTCCAGTGGGTTTTGTCACCCTGTGTAGTACTGGCTACTATGGTGACTCCATTATGTGTTACAGATGTAATGTTGCCACTATGGGTGTCTACTGCTTGCTGCCTTAACGTTCGGCCACCCAATTCCCTTGCATGCTCACATCCATACCATAGCTACAGGTAACAACACATTCTATTCCATTTGGCAATTGGTAGGTTGATTGACTTAACTTGCAGGTGTGCCGGACTTGAGGATGGTGCTGGAGGGCTGCCTGTGTCAGATGCACATAGTACACTCCCTATACATGGTTGGGCACAGGTAGTGTCATGTTTGGCATCCCTTTTACTGTCTGTGCGAGTCAGAGAGAGGTGTCATTCCCTAGGTCCCTACTGTGTCAGTGCATATGCTATGCGTTGCCTCTTTGCCATGGCCAGGGCATACATGGCACTCCTCCTTCTGCCTACTGGGGCAGGCTCAGGTTGTTTCTCCTCTGAGTCACTCTGTGCCTGTACAGGCCTTACCATTGTTAGGGGCTGTGTGGCCCTGCCCCATGCTGTTCCTGCTGCAGCTGTTTCAGCAGGATCATATTGTGTAGCATAGCACATACCATAACAATTTGGGTACATGTAGCTGGTGCATACTGCAAGGCTCCACCGGATGTGTCCAGACACCGGAACCATGACCTGAGCATCCCAAACACATGCACTATTATATGTCTGGCCTGTGCGTGTGCCTCATTATGGCATTGTTGTTCAGGTGTGTGTGCATTTCTGATGGGTGTCATCAGCCACGGCTCCAGTGGGTACCCAGCATCCCCCACTAGGTGACCATAGGGGATGTCCACATTGGAAAATCTGTGGTACAGCTGCGTCAGATGCCATATGTGTGAATTGTTATAGCTTCCAGGGCAACCGGCACACGCATTCATTATGATGCCCTGGGCATCACATCCGACCTGGCAGTTGTAGGCCCTACCCTGGTCACCGGGTGGTGCTTTGATACATAAGTGCATGCAGTCTATAGCACCCACTACCCCAGGATTTTCTGCTATTTGGTGAAAGAGATGCATATTGCTGGTCAACACCTCACGTGTGTTGAGGAAATATATGTGCTCACTGGCATGTACTGACATGGCATCCAGGAACTGGTGGAATATAGTATACCTAGGCCTACACATGCCTTGGTATCCACTGGGATGGGTTCCCCTCGGCCAGTTTGGTGTGTTAGGTGTGGCCGGCACAGCTCAACAACTTGCTGGAGGAGGTCTCTGTACAACCTATAGTGCTCCACTATCTCCAGCTCATTTAGCCCCTGGTAGGTTACCTTGGGTCTGTACACTCTTCTCTGTCTCCTCACTGTGAGTTTTTCGGCAGCATTCACATCTTCACCACCCTCAGCCTCTTGCACATGTTGTTCTATGTTGCCTGCTGCAGCCCTTCTCATTTTGTAAGTTTGTTTGTTAAAATTTTCCCACTTGTATACACCGGTGGTGTAGAGTGTGGAAAAAACAGGGGGGAAAGTGTTTGCTTAGTTTATAGTAGTGTTCTGGGCTGGGCTGGTCTGCTGCCTGTGTAATTAACTGATTCTAATACATTTCACCTGTCAGCTCAGCTAGTTCTCCTTGATTACCTTCCAACTGCTATTTTCCCTTCCCATTGCCTCCCTGTTCAAATGTGCACAAAGCTGCTATTTCCTGGTTTAACTTCTTTTTTCTTCCTGTACAATCCGGTACGTGGCACATGCAGCTGCTTACACTTTGTAAAGGGTAAATGTAGAGTGAATTACCAAAGTACCAAGACCGATCTCTGCTGCTCCTAGCTCGAACAGGGCACAATCCACACGGTGATACTGTTAGTATGCCTCTCTCTTACTAACGAATCCAGACACTAATACGAAGGATTTTCCAAAGCTTTAATCACCAAAGCACAACTGCTACAAACACAAAATTGCAAGTTGCAAATGAACAACACAGGTTGAGTGCTTTCATCTGTTTATGACAGACTTCTTCAGAACCTACAACAAACAGAAATACATCTACTTTTATACTACTTTTGGCGCCAAATCTATCAATAAACTCATTAACTAACTAATTGAATGCATTCGATAAAACTTGATATGCTAACAATATGTATACAAAATTTCTTTAAAATGCTTTAAAACTATGTCTGAATTAATAATGCATACTTAGTATGTAATGCCCTTAGCATAAATTCAATTAACATTGAAAATAGCATTGTATATAACAAAAAACATAAATATAAATAATAATATAACAATATAAATAGCAATATATATAATATATAAACATAAAAAGTATTTACATTTCTAATTTTTGTAAATTTCATGTACATACCACATATTTGTCACTCCCTAAATATGATTGTATTAAAAAATTATTAAAATATTATTACATTAAAAATTTATTAATATATTGTTATATTAATATATAAAACAATGTTAATCCCCTAATGTCAAAAATGGTTTTAAACTGATGTACTCATTCAATCCAGGGTACGTAGTGGCATCAAGGCAAATTTGCCATTTGCTTTCCATAGCATCTAACTTCGCTTTCCAGTTGCCACTACCTATTGTTCTGTCTACTACTTCCAGGATGGCAAATTTAAATGTGTGTTCTTTACCTTTATCTTTGACATGTTTGCTAAGTGCATTTTTGTCATCTTCTTTCTTTATTTTATAAGTGTGTTCATATATACTGGTTTTCAATTTTCTCTCTGTTTTGCCTATATAATATGCAGAACAGATTACACACTTAGCTAAGTATACAACTCCCTGACTATTACAATTGCCAGCTCTAAATTTACATGTACTTTTAATAACATTCTCTAATTTCACATGTTTATCTTCATTGATATATTTGCATTGTGTGCATGTACCACATCTATTTGTACCCTTTCCAATGTTGTCCTTATTACATCTATATTCTCCGCTTTCAACTATCCTCTTTAAATTCTTACCCGTTTTGTGTACTATTAGTGGCTGGGGTCCCACCATACTTCCTATATCTTCAGTGTTATACAATAGCGTCCAATATCTATTTAAGATCTCCTTAATTAAATTAGTGTGCGTATTGTACATAATCACGCATACTCTTCTTTCAGATATCCTATTTATCCTCTCACTAAATGCTTCATATCCTAATAATGCGTGATATTTCTTTCCCCATTCTAGTCTAACATATTGCACCACATCATCTAACATATCTTCTGGATAGTCTCTTTCCTTGAATAATTCATATATGTGTCCTAGTTCTTCCGTCATAATCTCCATTGTTGATGACATTCGAGCTGCTCTTACACATTGTCCTTTTACTACATTTTTGAAAATGTGGGGAGGATGGCAGCTTCCGAAATGGATGTAGTCATTGGAATATGTTTGTTTCCTGAATAGTTTCGATATAAAACCTGTCCCATTATTACTTATATATGTATCCAGATACGCTATTCCCTTATTTTCCACTGTATGTGTAAATTTTAAGAACTCTGTAGTGCTATTGATATATTTTATGAAATCTGGTATAATATCTTTCTTTCCTTTCCAGATAATGAACAAATCATCCAAGAAACGTGTGTATAGGGAGATGTTTTTGTAATATTCACTAGAAAATAGAAAGAGGTTCTCCCATTCGAGCATAACTAAATTTGCATATATGGGTGCACATGATGCACCCATAGCCGTACCCTTTATCTGTCTGAAGAGTTCTCCTTGGAATTCAATATAGTTGTGTTCTAATATGAGGCTCATCATACTCACAATGAGTTGAATTTTGTCCCAGGAAAGGGTTGAATATTTTCTCAAGCTGTTCCCAAAATATTCCAGCCCTTTTTCTATCCGAATACACGAAAAAAGATCTTTAACATCTATGGTTATAAATATGATATCATTGCTCCATACTTCTGGTGTTAACTTACTAAGAAAATGCCACGAATCCTTAATAAGATGTGGAACATTCCCATAGATATGTTTTGTCCAATGATCAATGGTGACCCCCATGTTGAATGTTTTGGACTTAGAGCCTGAAATAATAGGTCTAAATGGCGGTTGTCTCAAACACTTGCGGATCTTCGGAATACATACTATTCTAGCCAGCTTCGGATATTCATTTCTAATGAAGTTGTAAATTTTTTCATTGTCAACATGTCAAAGATAAAGGTAAAGAACACACATTTAAATTTGCCATCCTGGAAGTAGTAGACAGAACAATAGGTAGTGGCAACTGGAAAGCGAAGTTAGGTGCTATGGAAAGCAAATGGCAAATTTGCCTTGATGCCACTACGTACCCTGGATTGAATGAGTACATCAGTTTAAAACCATTTTTGACATTAGGGGATTAACATTGTTTTATATATTAATATAACAATATATTAATACATTTTTAATGTAATAATATTTTAATAATTTTTTAATACAATCATATTTAGGGAGTGACAAATATGTGGTATGTACATGAAATTTACAAAAATTAGAAATGTAAATACTTTTTATGTTTATATATTATATATATTGCTATTTATATTGTTATATTATTATTTATATTTATGTTTTTTGTTATATACAATGCTATTTTCAATGTTAATTGAATTTATGCTAAGGGCATTACATACTAAGTATGCATTATTAATTCAGACATAGTTTTAAAGCATTTTAAAGAAATTTTGTATACATATTGTTAGCATATCAAGTTTTATCGAATGCATTCAGTTAGTTAGTTAATGAGTTTATTGATAGATTTGGCGCCAAAAGTAGTATAAAAGTAGATGTATTTCTGTTTGTTGTAGGTTCTGAAGAAGTCTGTCATAAACAGATGAAAGCGCTCAACCTGTGTTGTTCATTTGCAACTTGCAATTTTGTGTTTGTAGCAGTTGTGCTTTGGTGATTAAAGCTTTTGGAAAATCCTTCGTATTAGTGTTTGGATTCGCTAGTAAGAGAGAGGCATACTAACAGTATCACCGTGTGGATTGTGCCCTGTTCGAGCTAGGAGCAGCAGAGATCGGTCTTGGTACTTTGTAAAGGGTGTTAGGCAGGTTTAGACACACCCCTAGCTTAGCTGTGCTAAGCTAGGAGCAATTCTGAGCCACAGGGTTCCAATCCACTTACAGTATGCCTGACACCCCCATGATGTCACCTATATTCTAGTCTTGCACCTAGGTATTTATACTCTTACACTCTTGGGACCTGCCTCACATCCTGGGGAAAACTGGGTTTCACTATCCTTCACCTCATTTGCATAGGATTGCCTGCTAATGTGTAGTTACATGTCTCACACTGAGCCTCCCCCCTTAGCAACCATTACTCACTGGCCAGGTTGTCTTCTGCCTGCCACTGACTTGCATGGCAGACTACTGCTTTTAGTTTGAGTGCTTATTTTAGGTTTATTTTATTATTTTCCCCCTGATCCCGTTTGCGCGCAGCTACCCTATGCTTCAACGGATGTGATCGACGGACATTTCATAGTAGCTGTATTTTGTACATTTGGCATTGTTTGCAATGCCAGTGGCCTTCTACTTGGCCATTGGCATGCTTCCTTAATGCTATGCAGCCTTTATTTGGAGCTGTCATAGCTCTGTTTTGCAGTTTGCAGTACTGTACTCGGTTACTGAATATTACGCTAGTCCTGCACGCCCTGATTCCTGGATGGCAAATTAACCTCATTTGCATGGTTTTCACCTGCAAATGGGGTGATTTGCATACGGGGGCTGGGGACGCTCGTGCACATCAAACATGCACATACGTGGATCGCTCAGCCGGCATATTGGCAAATTTTCATCTTACACTAATCAGGCACACCGTGCAAGCTTTTGAGAATCCTGGAGTTTATCTTTACTATTATAGGTCTTGGCTGCTTTCTCATGGGCAGGTTTGGCACATACACATGATATGCCCTTTCAGTTAACAAATACTGATGTGGAATACCAGTCCAGCTGCTTATTTGTGCTTTCATAAAATTAATACACTCTGTTTCTTTCGGTTTCTCTGGTTCAGCAGAAAGGCTCAGGTTTTCTCTTTGTGCTGTGTCCTTAAATCTACTATTTTTTGAAACGGCTCTTTTTAAGTATTCTCATACTCAGTCAGCCTTTTCTTCTTTTTGACCTCTGATTGTTGCAGTTTTATCACTTCATCTGAATGTATGTTTAAGGCTTCTTCCATTTTTTTCCAGCCTTTTGTTGTTTGAGTTGATATACTCTTTTAACATTTTCTTTATTTTAATCAGCTCTGGTCACATCCGATATATTTTTTCCTCTAAATTACTTAAAACCATCTCTTGTACCAAAGCTGGAGATGTGATACAGAAGTGGAATTGCCTAGACATAGTGAGGCCGTGTTGAGTTTAATTCTGGTGACTGCCAAAAAACAATTACTAGAAAGTGACCTCTCTATCACTTAGGTGCCTTACCTTCAGCTACTTCTAACTTTTTTCTACCACACCATTTCAGGTATAACTGCTGCTCAATGTGTCTTAAACCTGAATGTAATGTTATGTATATGTTATGTTTTATAAAGTGTTTTATAATAAGTTAGTACTATACATGCTAAATGCTGGTATTGCTTATGACTGTAATCTGCTTGAAACTAGGATTTACTAAATGTTCAGTGTGTATTATTATCTTGGAGCTTTTCTCCCCGAGTCTCTGCTGAAAATGGACATATATCCAGATGGACTATCCCGGTTAACAAATGTAAAATAAATAAGATAAAATGGAAATTAAAGTCTAAACCAATCATAGTAGAAGTAGTGAATATAGTGTGTCTCTCGGCTTTTCCCGGTTAGGGGTCGCCACAGCGGAACTCCGGCCCGCTAATGATTGGTGGTGGATTTTTACGTACCGGGTTACCAGCCCTGACGCACAACCTTCGACGAAGGCACGCCCCATTCACGTATGCCTCCACACAGAAGGCGCTCTAGCTGAGAATCGAATGGGACAACATCTTGCTATGAGGCGACAATGCTACCGCAGCAGAATTAGTGAATATAGTAATACAGATAAAATAGCTGGAAGTGGGATGATTAGAAAATGATAGGAGCAAATTAGAAAAATATGAATTATTGCAACAATACTTGCATAATAATGATATGGGGGAGGAATGAGATTTAAGGGAAGACTGAAACTGAATGAGCTGTGTAATGTTTAAATGACAATGACCATATAACAGAATATATGTGATGTATAATGGTTAAAACTGAAAACATGTCAATATGGTTTGTTTTCATTTACAAAATGCTTGATTGCCTGTGTCATAAGTGATAATTCAATAAAATGTTTCTTGTTTATAAACAAAGCTGGAGTTTGAACTCATGTTTGCTGACCAGCTGCAGCATTCTTCCTTGTCAGTGTTTTCTCTTCACCTTTTCTAGCTGATTTTCTTTCAAGCTGTCTGAGTTTTTTCTTTACTGGCATCCAGGCAGTGTAGTTACTAGCCAATAACTGAACTTTACTAAAACTGGACAGAATTGCTAACGCTTATTTCTCAATTTCTTTTTTCATACTGGGAGAGCTGAAATGTTGCAGTTGATCTGTGTGCAGCCATCTTGGAAATCCAAAATACTTATACATAGTTCTTAACCTCGAAAAAGGGCATAGCAAAATTGATTTAAAATGGGTGGCAAAAGCCAAACACACTCTGGCTAGGCTTATAAATGCCCTAGGGCAGATAGCCTAGTATGAACCTATGAACCTCCTCTCATACTACCAGACCTACATTTTCATTTGTCAGTTTTACTCTGTTAGTTGCTGCAGATATGATGTATTTATCTCAGATATTATGTTGGTCTTTGTAAAATACATCTGGTAATTGAAAGGATTCTTTTGGACATCTAGTTAATAATTTAATTTGTCATTAATTCAAAATGACTTACCATTTTTCATTTTGAAGTTGTGATGCTAAATGACAGTAAAATCCCTGGCATTTGAGTCACTTAAGCCTTACTTGAATCCAGGATTATTTTCTTAACATTTCAGTCTTGCAGTTTCTTGAACCAAGTGTTAATTGATGATACAGTGCATGAAAATGTTCAATTCCAAACAACTTATTCATCTCAGTCATGACTGAGGCACTAAAATAAACCATTTTTATCATTTTGTCAGCAACCTGTGCAAAAGTCCAAAATAATGAAAACTGTGTCCTAGTTCCTGTACTCATT